>NC_042974.1:42757656-42935156 GCF_901001165.1 Salmo trutta | reverse complement strand
CATAATGAACTACAACTCCCTTCAGCCCAGCGTAGTTCTTGACCTGATTTCTCTCTTGAATTATTTTATTTCTCTCTGGAGAAACATTGCTTTGGGCTCACAAAAAAATAAATAAATGGAATTCAAATAATTTAACTGACGTCGGTCAATTAGTTGTTTAATAACCCGCAAAAAAATGAAATGTCGGTTAATCGCTCAGCACTAGTAATTTGTGTGAATGTGTATCTTTCCTGTAGGGTATGCTGTGTGTGCAGCAGGTGTGACCATCACAGCAGTGTTCATTATTCACACTACCTAAACACACACACAAACTCCCTACTACAGTATGTGGCGATACAGAGGACATTGCCCGACCTTATCTGACCTTTGTTGACCCGTGCCACACAGGGGTCAGTTTAATTGGCAAGTTACAGACCTAGGGGACTCAGAGCACAGCTACCTGCTGAGACAGACAGATGGCAGCCTGGGCCAAACATTATCTTGGATATTGTTGGTCTGGAGTTGAACACTTAGTCCAAACAGAAAGCTCTGATTTAGTCCAAGGAATAGAATGGTTTATTATCCTCCTCCTGTGAGGAAATTCAAGATAGAGAGAGAGAATCAGTCTATTAGCGAGAATTATTCCAATGGATACAGTTTAACTATATCAGGGAATATGTTAGTCCGAATCAGAAATCCATACGAAATCCATACTGTAGCGAAAGTATATGATGTGTATGTTAATGTTAACCTTTATGTGTGTGAGATTTCCTGGGACAGAAGAAGCGTTTCAACAGCATTTCAAATGATTTAATGAATGTACTTGTTGACCCTGAAAGCATCTAAAAACGAACACTTAAGCACTCATTAACCATCCGTTAAAAGCCTTTAGACATATCAGCAGGCGCTAGCTGGCTGTGTGCAGGCAGGGGTTAAGGTGGCTGTGGCTAATGGAGATAAAGCCAGCCTGTTTACTGATGCATTAAGTGGATAGGTGTGTGACAAGACTGTAAAGTGGGAGTTTTGAAAGGGCGTAACCACCGTTCATTTTTTCTCTCGTTTTTCTGTATGCTATACTCTCGCTCTCTATTTCTCGCTCTCTCTCTCTCTCTCTCTCTCTCTCTCTCTCTCTCTCTCTCTCTTTGTGTGTATGTGCGTAAAACTGGCACACACTGTGCTGCATATATGTATATACTTTTGTATTATATCTGCAGTAGAACACAACCTCTCTCAACCTCTCTCTCATAACTGTGTGTTTAATGATGAGTAACCACAGGCAAGGATGTGAGCCTCAGAGCTCGCTCAGGCTATAAAGTAATGTCCCTCTGGCTTACTTTATTACTCCAGTCACTTCCCTACTGAATATTCCTTCTAGAATAGCCTCTCTCTCTCTCTCCTTCCTACTGCAATCTCTCTTTTTCCCTCCTACTTCCTCCTCTCTACCTCTCCATGGGAAGGAACGTCTGATTAATACAGTATGAGCGGTAAGAAACCAGGAGGGAAGGAGGAAAGGAACTGATGTAGAGAGAGGAAGGAGAGGGGTTGATTGTAGAGAGCATAGATCGAAATGAATGGTCGATAGACAGATTAAACAAAATGATAAGGGAGGAAAGTAGAGAGGAGAGGTCAGGGGGTTGAAGGAGTGGTAGATGGACTAATGAGAGGAGGTGTAAAGGAGTGATGGATAAACAGATGAGAGGAGTGGGAAGGGGAGATGATGTATAAAGGACAGATGAGAGGAGGTGTAAAGGAGTGATGGATAAACAGATGAGAGGAGTGGGAAGGGGAGATGATGTATAAAGGACAGATGAGAGGAGGTGTAAAGGAGTGATGGATAAACAGATGAGAGGAGTGGGAAGGGGAGATGATGTATAAAGGACAGATGAGAGGAGGTGTAAAGGAGTGATGGATAAACAGATGAGAGGAGTGGGAAGGGGAGATGATGTATAAAGGACAGATGAGAGGAGGTGTAAAGGAGTGATGGATAAACAGATGAGAGGAGTGGGAAGGGGAGATGATGTATAAAGGACAGATGAGAGGAGGTGTAAAGGAGTGATGGATAAACAGATCAGAGGAGTGGGAAGGGGAGATGATGTATAAAGGACAGATGAGAGGAGGTGTAAAGGAGTGATGGATAAACAGATGAGAGGAGTGGGAAGGGGAGATGATGTATAAAGGACAGATGAGAGGAGGTGTAAAGGAGTGATGGATAAACAGATCAGAGGAGTGGGAAGGGGAGATGATGTATAAAGGACAGATGAGAGGAGGTGTAAAGGAGTGATGGATAAACAGATCAGAGGAGTGGGAAGGGGAGATGATGTATAAAGGACAGATGAGAGGAGGTGTAAAGGAGTGATGGATAAACAGATGAGAGGAGTGGGAAGGGGAGATGATGTATAAAGGACAGATGAGAGGAGGTGTAAAGGAGTGATGGATAAACAGATGAGAGGAGTGGGAAGGGGAGATGATGTATAAAGGACAGATGAGAGGAGGTGTAAAGGAGTGATGGATAAACAGATGAGAGGAGTGGGAAGGGGAGATGATGTATAAAGGACAGATGAGAGGAGGTGTAAAGGAGTGATGGATAAACAGATGAGAGGAGTGGGAAGGGGAGATGATGTATAAAGGACAGATGAGAGGAGGTGTCAGGGGTAAAGATTAGGAGCAGGTCATGAGACTGGCTCTGATGTCACCACCTCCTCCACACTCCTCTCTGTATGTGGCGTGTGTGTTTGTATGTGCGTGCCTGTATAATTAGAGAGAGAGAGAGAGAGAGAGAGAGAGAGAGAGAGAGAGAGAGAGAGAGAGAGAGAGAGAGAGAGAGAGAGAGATGCCCAAAATCCTGTTTTGGCATGGGCAGCGCCATTGAGGACTTTGACCATTTTGAAGTAGTCAACTGGGTGGGACTTAAGGAAGGATCACATCATTTCATCCAGGTCACTAGGATATATCAGCCAATGAATTATACTTGTGAGGAAACATTCCATAACTGCAGGTGGCAGTAAATCTCTCTCTCACTTCACTCAGGTCCATGTATGTAGTGAGTATTTTCACCTCCTATGTTTAACTTGATGATGATGAGTGGAACTCCTTACAGTAGGAGATACATACAGGAACTAAGAGTGAGTCACTTCATGTCCCAGTTGTTCACAGGGCAGGCTATTTGAGGCCATAGCTTTGGGTTCTCAGATAAACCCTGACACGAATTATGTAAAGCATTCCTCGCCTACACTGGATGAGTGCCTTCTTTATCATCCTAATGCACATTTTTCAACAGGCACTTCTCTAGCTTTCTCGGGAGATGGTTTGTATTTATATGGCTAGGGATATAGTTTGTATTTATATGGCTAGGGAGAGAGTTTGTATTTATATGGCTAGGGATATAGTTTGTATTTATATGGCTAGGGAGATAGTTTGTATTTATATGGCTAGGGAGATAGTTTTTGTTTATATGGCTAGGGAGATGGTTTGTATTTATATGGCTAGGGAGATAGTTTGTATTTATATGGCTAGGGAGATAGTTTGTATTTATATGGCTAGGGAAATAGTTTGTAATTATATGGCTAGGGAGATGGTTTGTATTTATATGGCTAGGGAGATGGTTTGTATTTATATGGCTAGGGAGATAGTTTGTATTTATATGGCTAGGGAGATGGTTTGTATTTATATGGCTAGGGAGATGGTTTGTATTTATATGGCTAGGGAGATGGTTTGTATTTATATGGCTAGGGAGATAGTTTGTATTTATATGGCTAGGGAGATAGTTTGTATTTATATGGCTAGGGAGATAGTTTGTATTTATATGGCTAGGAAAATAGTTTGTATTTATATGGCTAGGGAGATGGTTTGTATTTATATGGCTAGGGAAATAGTTTGTATTTATATGGCTAGGGAGATGGTTTGTATTTATATGGCTAGGGAGATGGTTTGTATTTATATGGCTAGGGAGATGGTTTGTATTTATATGGCTAGGGAGATGGTTTGTATTTATATGGCTAGGGAGATGGTTTGTATTTATATGGCTAGGGAGATGGTTTGTATTTATATGGCTAGGGAGATGGTTTGTATTTATATGGCTAGGGAGATGGTTTGTATTTATATGGCTAGGGAAATAGTTTGTATTTATATGGCTAGGGAGATGGTTTGTATTTATATGGCTAGGGAGATGGTTTGTATTTATATGGCTAGGGAGATGGTTTGTATTTATATGGCTAGGGAAATAGTTTGTATTTATATGGCTAGGGAGATGGTTTGTATTTATATGGCTAGGGAGATGGTTTGTATTTATATGGCTAGGGAGATGGTTTGTATTTATATGGCTAGGGAGATGGTTTGTATTTATATGGCTAGGGAGATGGTTTGTATTTATATGGCTAGGGAGATGGTTTGTATTTATATGGCTAGGGAGATGGTTTGTATTTATATGGCTAGGGAGATAGTTTGTATTTATATGGCTAGGGAGATGGTTTGTATTTATATGGCTAGGGAGATGGTTTGTATTTATATGGCTAGGGAGATAGTTTGTATTTATATGGCTAGGGAGATAGTTTGTATTTATATGGCTAGGGAGATAGTTTGTATTTATATGGCTAGGGAGATAGTTTGTATTTATATGGCTAGGGAGATGGTTTGTATTTATATGGCTAGGGAAATAGTTTGTATTTATATGGCTAGGGAGATGGTTTGTATTTATATGGCTAGGGAGATGGTTTGTATTTATATGGCTAGGGAGATGGTTTGTATTTATATGGCTAGGGAGATGGTTTGTATTTATATGGCTAGGGAGATGGTTTGTATTTATATGGCTAGGGAGATGGTTTGTATTTATATGGCTAGGGAGATGGTTTGTATTTATATGGCTAGGGAGATGGTTGTATTTATATGGCTAGGGAGATGGTTTGTATTTATATGGCTAGGGAGATAGGTTTGTATTTATATGGCTAGGGAGATGGTTTGTATTTATATGGCTAGGGAGATGGTTTGTATTTATATGGCTAGGGAGATGGTTTGTATTTATATGGCTAGGGAGATGGTTTGTATTTATATGGCTAGGGAGATGGTTTGTATTTATATGGCTAGGGAGATGGTTTGTATTTATATGGCTAGGGAGATGGTTTGTATTTATATGGCTAGGGAGATGGTTTGTATTTATATGGCTAGGGAGATGGTTTGTATTTATATGGCTAGGGAGATGGTTTGTATTTATATGGCTAGGGAGATGGTTTGTATTTATATGGCTAGGGAGATGGTTTGTATTTATATGGCTAGGGAGATGGTTTGTATTTATATGGCTAGGGAGATGGTTTGTATTTATATGGCTAGGGAGATGGTTTGTATTTATATGGCTAGGGAGATGGTTTGTATTTATATGGCTAGGGAGATGGTTTGTATTTATATGGCTAGGGAGATGGTTTGTATTTATATGGCTAGGGAGATAGTTTGTATTTATATGGCTAGGGAGATGGGTTGGATTTGTATGGCTAGGGAGATGGTTTGTATTTATATGGCATCGGGAGATAGTTTGTATTTATATGGCATCGGGAGATGGGTTGGATTTGTATGGCTAGGGAGATGGTTTGTATTTATATGGCATCGGGAGATAGTTTGTATTTATATGGCATCGGGAGATAGTTTGTATTTATAAGTCTACTCTGAGCACTGCACAAATAACACAGAGTGCGTTAGAGCGGATTACTTTTGTCAAGTCGTTGACCATCGTTGGTCACTGCCTTCTGAAGTGTGCTGCATTACGTTGATCACTGCCTTCTGAAGTGTGCTGCATTACGTTGGTCACTGCCTTCTGAAGTGTGCTGCATTACGTTGGTCACTGCCTTCTGAAGTGTGCTGCATTACGGAGATAAAAATTGTCCGACTTGCGGTGATCAAAGGTCATGAAGTTCTGACTGCAGTTTGTCTTTATCAACGTCATCATGCAGCCAGCGCCTGCATTGTGGGAGTCTCTGTTGTCAACCAATCATTAGGGTGGTTTTGTTTGACCCACGCGAACGTGACCAAAGACATGACAAACAGGAACAAACTTTGCCGTGATTCATGGATACAGTGGATATGTACAAATGAATGTGATATTTGAGGCTTTCTCACCAATTCATAGTACAATGTACACACACACACAGTTTGTGAGTGTGTGATATGCTGGTTGCAGACGTGTTTATTTCGACAAGAAAAACTTGTATAAATGATGGCAACACTGCCATGTTGCACTGAGCCTTGCTGTTGGAAAACCACATCAGTGGTGCACCTCCCACAACTTAACTCCTCAACTTTTGTCTGCAGTTGGTAGCTTCAGCCTTGCCACTGAAACGAGCCCACAATCTCAGTAAAGGCCCTCATCTGGGGCTGCTCCACTGTGAGGGTTGCCCATCACCCTGTTAACACAAGCCTCTCAGCCTGTTAACACATGGTTCTTCACGGTAGATTACCGCCATTACTAGCCCAAGGGAGAGGAGACGGCAGGCAGGCAGATCATTGGCTGTATATGATTGGGAAAAACCATCTAAATCACGTGACACCATTCATTCCTATGTGAAGACTCAATAGCGCATGTGAAGCCAAGGAAGTCGGTTAAGATGGCGTCTCATGGAGACATAACGGGATATACTCTTTTCACGCCAATTTGATGCAGCTACGACTGGAAGTGATTTTCGTAGCAGGTTAGGAGAGCATTTTCTCTAACCCTAACTCTTTTCCTAACCTTAACTTAATTATCCTAAACTGCTACATTAATTCTCCTAACCTGCTAAGGTGTAACGGTTGTCGTACGTAGTGGACCAAGGCGCAGCGGGTTGAATGCTCATAGTGACTTTATTTAACACTGAACAAACAAAACAAGAAAACGATCGCTCGAACAGGATTGCAGGCTAAACACACAGCTATGCAACAACAACTTCCCACAAAGGGACAGGTGAAAATAGGCTAGCTAAGTATGACTCTCAATCAGCAACAACGATGTACAGCTGTTCCTGATTGAGAGCCATACCAGGCCAACAAAGAAATACACAACATAGACAGAGCATAGAAATACGAAATATAGAACATAACCCAAAAAACCCCGAAATACTCTAACCAAACACCCCTCTACATAAACACATATACTAACAAACCCCGAACCACATAAAACAAATACCCCCCTGCCACGTCCTGACCAAAATACAATAACAAATAACCCCTTTACTGGTCAGAACGTGACATAAGGAAAAGTAACTTCCGGTCATATCGAAGTGGTGTGAAAAGAGTGTTTCTTGAGACATCCTATGACAGTGCCACGTTGAAAGTCACTGAGAACTTCAATAAGGCCATTCTACTGCCAATGTTTGTCTATGTAGGTTTCATGGCTGTGTGCTAGATTTTATACACCTGTCAGCAGCGGGTGTGGCTGAAATAGCCGAATACACAAATTTGAAAAGGTTTCCACATACCTTTGTATATATAGTGTATTACACTATTGAATAATGCAACCAAAACATATTACACTCTTGAATAATGCAACAAGTCACAAGCATGTGCAGACAACTAAAGGGTTTATTTTCTCGTCTGAAGGCTAGACTCGTTACATTTTAGCTTCAAAACAAAAGCACAGAGTTGCTAACATGTCTTCAATAAGTAACGTTAGCCTAACAAAATTTAACGATTAGTACTCTCATACAAATATAAAAGTACAATAGGCCTACCTTACATTACAACAAACCAGGCTTCTTTTATCCATATAATGCATATCATTACATGTGGTATAAGCTCATTTCAGGTATGAAGGTAAGACCCAGATGCAGACAACATCAAATTAACAATGGTTTAATAACCCAACAGGGGCAGGCAATAGACAGGTCAAGGCAGGCAGGGGTCAGTAAACCAGAGGTGGAGCAAAGGTACCGGACGGCAGGCAGGCTCAGGGTCCAGGTAGGTAGAGGTCAATAATCCAGAGGTGGGGCAAAGGTACAGGTCGGCAGTCAGGTTCAGGCAGAGTGGTCAGGCAGGCGGGCTCAGAGTCAGGACAGGCAAGGGTCAAAACCAGGAGGGTGAGAAAAAGAGAGACTGGGAAAAGCAGCAGCTGAGAAACAAACGCTGGTTGACTTGACAAACAAGATGAACTGGCAACAGACAAACAGAGAACACAGGTCTAAATACACAGGGGATAATGGGGAAGATGGGCGACACCTGGAGGGTGGTGGAGACAATCATACAGACAGGTGAAACAGATCAAGGTGTGACAATGCCTCATGACTTGTCAACGTGCACAATTAGTCTGTGCTTCAGTCTGATCAACTGTAGCCTCCTGATAACAACCACAGCTGCAGGTAGCCTAGAGTCTGCTATGCGCTCTGATCCCATCTGGGCCTGGCCAGGGAAGATGTAACTTCATGCTTTTATAGTCTAAACTATGTAGTAAAATAGGCCCATTTATTTGTGTTCTGAGAAAATGTCAATGTGATCAAATTTGGTTTATAGTCTAACTTCAGGTGGCTAGGCTACCTAGGTCTTTTTAATCCAAAATGATTGACTGGAATTAATCAATCAACACAATAGTGATGACATACTGTATGAGTATATTTTTTTATTACAGAGTAAAAATAAAATCATATGACCTAATTTGAAAAATAATCTGGTCCCATCATAGCCCACATTTTTTTACAACAAATTGTTTTGGTTAGCCTACTACCAGATCAAGAAAAAGGCCCCAGAAAAACTATTTCCCCCCTCCACTCTGGAACCTGTGGTGCCACCTCTGAAATCACCACACAATGTTACAAATTAAAAAACGTCCTATTTGTATGATCTGCATTTGACATGTTTTTGGTGGTGGGGATGAGCTTCCATCGTTTTATGTGGCTCAGTGTGTCTATTGTGACAATTTCAGAATGTAACATGTTGTTACTGCAATTTCAGGTAAAAACTCGATAAAACAAGTCTCAAATATTAGGAAAATGTCTATACATTTCAGCTGTTTCAAAAACCGTTGCTGTTTAAAGGTCTTACTCACGTCAGCTACGGAGAACGTGATCACGCAGTCATCCGGAACAGCTGGTGCTCTCATGCACGTTTCAGTGTTACTTGACTCGAAGCGAGCATAGAAGTAATTTAGCTCATCTGGTAGGTTCGTGTCACTGGGCAGCTCGTGGCTATGCTTCCCTTTGTAGTTTGTAATAGTTTGCAGAGGGGTTGAGACATAAATGATCAGAGATGTGGAGAGAGTGGGAGAAAGGCACTTAACACCATATTGCCATATTGGATTGTGTGTGTGTGTGTGTGTGTGTGTTAGACTTTTCTGTGTCTTGAATTTGCCTTGTTAAAAACGAGACGGAAAATATCTTTTGACATTTCTCAGATAAAAGGCATTGTGCAATTTGTCTGCCCTTTTACAGTGCATCACAATGTGAACATGTTCAAATGGCTCTTTTGGTCCCTTGAGATTGTGGTTCAGGCCATTAATGATGCAATCATTATGATGGTCAAATACCAGATTAATATTGTATGTCTAGAAAGATGTGTGTCTGTGTTTATACACACACACATACAAAGATGATGTGTACCTGTTAGAGAGGATTGGCTCCAGTCCGAGGCCTCAGGCTACCATTACACTCTGACAAATTAGCTCCAATGTTAAGAGCAGCAAAGCATCATCATCACAAATCATCACTTTGGGTCACTTATTTCACAAAATATAGTCTGGTGTTCAGTAAACGTTTGAGGAATATCATTCGTCTCAATACATCAAGTAAACAATCGCACCCTTTCAGATAGATCCCTTAACATCATGATCTTTCTCCTCATCCCCCTCTCCTCTCTTTCTCCTCATCCCCCTCTCCTCTCTTTCTCCTCATCCCCCCCTCCTCTCTCGTTCTCCTCATCCCCCTCTCCTCTCTCTTTCTCTCGGCCAGGTGAGGATGACGAGGATGAAGAGTGCGGCGAGGAGAAGCTGCCGTCCTGCTTCGACTACGTCATGCACTTCCTCACCGTCTTCTGGAAGGTTCTGTTTGCGTTCGTGCCCCCGACAGACTACTGGAACGGCTGGGCCTGCTTCGTGGTGTCCATCTGCATGATCGGCCTGCTCACAGCCTTCATCGGGGACCTGGCCTCCCACTTCGGCTGCACCGTGGGCCTCAAGGACTCTGTCACCGCCGTGGTGTTCGTGGCCCTGGGGACCTCCGTGCCAGGTAATATTATAAACTAACCCTGGTGTTTGTGTTAGATGTACTTGCTTTGTAATGTTGACAGTAGCACACCTTTTACAGTAGCATTTAACCTAGATGTACTACTATGTAATGATTGTGGCTTTTCCTACAAAAGTCCTCTAGAATTAGGGCATGATTCACTCCATATCGCGTAAATTCATCACTACAGCGTGATTGAAATGTAAAGGCGATGTTCTCGCGTTGGCAGAAACTGCATTCACGGTAAACGCTGTGTATGTCGGCTCAGTCGCGCTATGGCGCTGAACTTCCGCGATACGGATTGAATCGAGCCCTTAATCGCTCCGAACACTCCCAGTGTCCAGTGTTTACCTCCTCCATTTACTCCCACGATTTATTTACACTGCTTACACCCCAGCTAAATACTGTTTACATGTATACATGACATGTTAGTCAGTGGCCGATGCTCTGTTCCTGAGCAGCTTAACATCACCGTATACAAGTGAGCGGGTTGAACAAGAGTCTAAATAAATACACATGGAACATCAGTTCAACCCCTCACAGCTACCATGGCATAAACTTCACACTCCTATGATGAATATTAGTGCACAACCGTTAGTGTGTGGAATGGAAAAGGTTGAAACAGAGTAATTGCTAGTAGGAGAGATGTCAGGCGTGGGTCAGTCCAGAAGATGGGCAGTGACTCAGATGTGGAGCCAAACACACACACACACACAAGCACACACACACACACACACACACACACACACACACACACACACACACACACACACACACACACACACACACACACACAGCTTAATAGCTTTCAACTGGGACTGATACAGTGCTTAGCTAATTAGATAATTACCTCTCGGTTCATGTATTGTACACTGAGCTGCTTCACAGACCTGCTGACCAGCCAGCCACTGTAACTCACTCAGGACTCACCGCTCTGACACTTATAGACATTACTCCTGAAACACTGTTCCCCTCACTTCACTAATACTTTAAACCCCATTTCACAAGGACAAAGACGTGTAAAGAAACAGCACAAGGAGTCGATATTCTTTGTGTCTGTCATTCTGTTTGTTTGCACAAGGCATGTTGTGTGTGCATGGGTAACTTTCCAACAGAGTACACACGTTTGTAGTGGCTTCCTAATTTCAACCCTGCCTCGCTGCCTCCCTGCCTCTCTGCCTCTCTGCCTCCCTGCCTACCTGCCTCCCTGCCTCCCTGCCTCTCTGCCTACCTGCCTCCCTGCCTCTGTGCCTACCTGCCTCCCTGACTCCCTGCCTCCCTGCCTCTCTGCCTCCCTGCCTCTCTGCCTACCTGCCTACCTGCCTCCCTGCCTCCCTGCCTCCCTGCCTACCTGCCTCCCTGCCTACCTGCCTCCCTGCCTCCCTGCCTCCCTGCCTCTCTGCCTACCTGTCTACCTGCCTCCCTGCCTACCTGCCTACCTGCCTACCTGCCTCCCTGCCTACCTGCCTACCTGCCTCCCTGCCTACCTGCCTCCCTGACTACCTGCCTCTCCAGGCTCACACAGACACACACCGCTGCACTGCTTCGCCACCCATGTTCATTCGTTTTGAGTCATTTTTCATGGGGATCAGGTGTTGTGCAGTGTCCTGCCCTTTAGAATATGATTCATTACTCTACACAGGAGCGATAACAATAACCGAGGGGGTTAAGCTAGCATTAGCCGCCGTAGCGCTGTGCTGCTGTGCTGCTGTGCTGCTGTGCTGCTGTGCTGCTGTGTAAATGGACCCTGCTGGAGCCCTCACACTACACCTCTCGCCCCACTGTAATTATAGTCAATACAATGGCACGCCACAGCCACACGTCTCAATGAGCCTCGTTTGTCATGGTTAGTGAGCCAGAGAAGAACATCAGCAGCCCATATAAAAGTAACATAGAGGGAGGTCAGATGGTGTGTGTGTGTGTGTGTGTGTGTGTGTGTGTGTGTGTGTGTGTGTGTGTGTGTGTGTGTTTCAAAATAAATGGAGGATGATAAAGAGCACACTGAGGAGAATATGTAAATCTCTGCATTTAGTCATGCAATACAGAAGTGGCCCTAGTACTGTATATACAGAACACCTGAAGGTACATTAATCTCTCGGGTGTTTACCATCCTACATGGGGCATGGCTAATGTAAGGTTGATTAATAAGACTGTAGAGAGAGTGTTGAACAACCCTTCCCAGGCATACTGCTGGCTCACTGCCCTCCCGGGCTCACACACACACACATCTGAATATTTGAGAATTTCCTCAGAAAGCTGCAGGTCTAAATATAGGTCCAGCTGTTGTGACGTCCCTCTCTCTCTGGCCAATGATCACCGCCACCTCTGTGTTGACGTTTTCTGCTTCATGCGCTTGCTGTGATAGGTTGATACACTTTGAAGGTGTGATGGAAAACGACTGAGTATTTAGTGAAATTCTCTCCCTGTTTTTTATTAGTGCAGGTAGAGAGACTTTTAAATGTGTCTTGCTATTGCCACGAACCTGTTGTACATGTCGTTGTTTCTAGTGCTATGGACGACTCCTCTATAGGGCCTTACTATGCAAACAGCCAATGGCTGATAGAATGGGAGATCAATCCAAGACACCATGTGTAGGCATGAGCATGACATTCATCATGGAGGTGTGGATAGTTTAGAGGGTGCACTGTCACAGTCATTCCTAACACATCTAGAGAAAAGAGAAGCTTGCTACTGTCCTTCCTGACTCACTAGAACCATGATTGGATAGCAGGAGTGTGGAAGCATCAAGTCATGTGAGAACACTCCCAGCACACAGGAAGTGACGTCCTCCCCATCACTTCCTCCTGGCCTTGCCAGGAAGGGAGAGCAGCGACGGACAAAGCCATGGAGGCCTAATTGCCATAGTAACCGATATAGCCATTAGCGGCTGCTGCTGCATGTTAATAGGGCCGGAGAGAGCAGCAGATGTGTAGTAGGCAGTTAAATGGCTGGTGATTGTAGGGCTTGTCAAAGATAACAGTCTCCACTGTGACTGTGTGATGTCACAGTTAGGAAGTGATTAGCAGGCAAGCTCCTATCATAGAGATGGAACTGGGAGGTGTAAAACAGTCTCAGGAGCTTATACCTTCTGCTATCTGCTTTAGAAAAGCCATTATCTTGGAGGTAGAGAGGAGCCAGGTTTTGCTGTATACGGTCTTGATAGGGCAGAGGAGATTGAATATATGGTGTAGGATAGAGAGGAGCAAGAAGAAGGACAACACAGTCACA
Organism: Salmo trutta; assembly: GCF_901001165.1. Classification (NCBI taxonomy): domain Eukaryota; kingdom Metazoa; phylum Chordata; class Actinopteri; order Salmoniformes; family Salmonidae; genus Salmo; species Salmo trutta. The sequence continues at coordinate 42,921,783 of NC_042974.1, read as the reverse complement.
CAGAGATGCTCTCTCTGCCCACACACACCGCTCGCTATCCTTACACAATCACAGCCGCCAATTGGACTGCAGTGCGTGTGTGTGTGTGTGACAGTGCTGGAAACCACTGCCTGAGGTTGGAAAATGCGCACACACGAGCACACAGCCCACACACGCGCACGAGCACGCACACACACACACACCCACCATGCAGGGACAAACAATCCCTCTGTTTCATCCGACAGTCATACACACTCCTCGCTACACAAATGCCCCTCCCGTATCAAAGGGTAGCTGCAGTAGTCCCCACCCTGTTGTGTGTGTGCTTGCGTGCATGTCCCTTTCTATAGATGCTCTGGTTTGTGTTGTCAAGAACTGTGAGGCTGCGGCGTTCCCAGTGTCCCCTCCCCTCCCTCCGTTCCCTCCATCCCTCCTTCCATTCTCAGTGAAGCTGCACAGTATGATGATCAGTGCAGACATTTACGAGGCAACCCCTGTCTGTTCTGCATCAGCCTTTCGCCACTCCACAGCTCTCTCCCGTGTCTTTCTGTCCGTCCTGCTTTTGTCCTCACCCTGCATTCTGCTCAGGGGATCCGACCACACTGTTATCAGAGAGAGAGAGCCTTTTGTCCAGTCTGCCGCACAAAGCCTGCTGCACTGCCAACGCCTGGCTCAGTCTACTGTACTGCAGCTCTCTCTCTCTTTCTCTCTCTCTCTCTCTCTCTCTCTCTCTCTCTCTCTCCCTCTCCCTCTCTCCCTCTCTCCCTCCCACAGACATCTAAATACACCACACTATCCAGCTAGCTAGAGCATTCTCTGTAGAGAGAAGATTGAAGACGTTGCGAGTTTTAATGTCACATGCACAAGTACAGTGAACATGTCTTTCTTGCTAGCTCTAAACCCAACAATGCAGTAATCAGTAACAATGTAATACTACAAATAACAAGGTAGAACAAAAACACACAAGAAATAATAAGAACTGTCATTGAACAATAAAAGAGCCAGAAGAAGATTTAACCAATCACTTTATTCATAGAGACAGAAAGAGATAAATGAACGAATATCTTGTAGCAGAAATGCATCTTACAGGTGAACTGTTGTGTGGGTGGCTGCTTCATGACTCTGTACATAGCTCTAATACTTAAAATAACAATTCACAAATTTTGTGCATCTCTGAGCGATGTTCTGTTGAATCCAAGGGTCATTTCATGTTTTCATGTGCATTACAGCCGGTACGGCGAGTTTTGCATCGTATGATAGGACATTGCTCAGAGATGCACAAAAATGATGTAACATGAAAAATGTGTTATACATTTACTCTATGTTTTTCAATCGTATCTCTTCCTGGGTCTTGGTCCAGTGGTTTTCCAGCTCAGTGCACGGCCCGAGTGGCCAGTCGGCAGGCATGGGATCAAGGGACAAGTCCCTGTGAGTACTATCCAGTCACTGGACATGAGATGGATTATTTTGAAGTGATGGATCTTCCTCAGTTACACGTTACAGCTCTCAGACCAGCCATTGCTCAGCATCTGTTCTAAATCAACCACAGCTAGTTTATTCACTATTGTGGTCCAGTAACGTCCACCCTTGTATGCCCATGTCGGTGCCCGTCTTGTGCCATGTTGAAGTCAGCAGAGCTAGATTCCCAGTGAATAGTGCCACTCGGGGCCAATGACCATGGTATCATGTCCAGCTGGCTAAAGCCTGATGCCAGCTCAGTGAATGGAGTCACCCTGAGGAGTACTTTGTCTCAACCTGGCCTCCCTCGCTCTTTCTCGGGCACCAGGAAAATAAAAGGGAAGGGTGCACAAAGGAAGTGAGGAAGGACGGAGGGACAGAAAGGGGAATAAAACAGAGTGCTCTGTCACTTGCCAATGAAAGACATCTCAAACATTAGACTGGGTTCCTTGACTTTCTATGAAAGCACTTTCTCCTGGCAAGGTAACTGCAACTTAGCATAAACAGCTGGCTCCACTCCAGAGATTGAATGGTGTCTTCCTGCTGGGCTGCTGTTGTTCCTACAGCAGACTGTTTAAATCCAGACACATAGACGGCCATTTATGGAGAAGATTATGTGCTTGCCTCAGGTATTGATCTGGGTCTGGGGGAAAGAGACCCAGACAGAAGACTTCTGCTGAGATGGAACTCCTGTCACTGCAACGGTGACAATTTTGCTCCCTGATTATAGTCTGCAGACATTACATTGAATTATGTCTTATGAAACAATGCTGTTCAGTGTTCTTTAGACTTTTAATTAATATTGAGCTTTTTTGTTTTGCCTATCACCCTTTACCCACACCCTCTTCCCCTTACCCCATCACCATTAATTCCCCCAATCCAATAACCTTTTCCCAATCCTTATTGAATCACACACCCAACACCCTCCTCCCCTCCATCCTCTTCTTCCCTTTCTTCCAGACACCTTTGCCAGTAAGGTGGCAGCCATCCAGGACCAGTATGCTGATGCATCCATCGGCAACGTGACGGGCAGCAACGCGGTCAATGTGTTCCTGGGCATCGGCGTGGCCTGGTCCATCGCCGCCATCTACCACAACTCCAAGGGCAACGACTTCAAGGTAGACCCGGGGAGCCTGGCCTTCTCCGTCACCCTCTTCACCATCTTTGCGTTCATCTGCGTGGGAGTGCTGATGTACCGGCGGCGACCTTCGATCGGCGGCGAGCTGGGGGGTCCGCGGACTCCCAAGATACTGACCACCATGCTGTTTGTCAGCCTGTGGCTGCTTTACATTCTGTTCTCCTCACTGGAGGCCTACTGCCACTTCAAGGCCTTCTAAACAGCTACAAACTTAAGAAGACCCTAGAAGAGCTAACCGGAGACAAGAAGGAGGCAACAGCAGCAGTGAAAAATGTTTTTCTCTTGTCGTTAATAACCCCGACCCACCCCACCCTTTCCCCCTTTTAAGAAGTGAAAGATCCCTCCCCTAGTGCTTAAGGGATGAGACTGGTTGTTCAGGAGCGGCCTGTCAACGCTGGGACAGAGACACCTCTGAAGTCTGTAGAATGACAGTTGAGTGTGTGTGTGTGTGTGTGTGTGTGTGTGTGTGTGTGTGTGTGTGTGTGTGTGTGTGTGTGTGTGTGTGTGTGCCGGTGCGTGTGTGTGTAGCTGTTTGTTATGCCTCTCACTACCCAGCAACCCTATAGAAACAGCATCGTCGACGCCTGGCGCTCATTTCAAACTAAACACTAGACATTTGAGTGAAATCCTTCAATAATTCCCATACCATCATTATTGATATGTATATGCATGAACATCAAAAGAAAAAAAGATACGGCTGTTCGCAAACATAGTGGGTGGGGAGTAACAGGTACTTTTGAAGAAAGTCTCTTGTCTGTGTGTGAGTCTTAATAAATCTCAGTTAGGGCCTGGCTGCAAGAGCTGCTCACCACCTTCTGACCCTCGGTTTGGTCCCCAGTAGAACATGTGATTAGGTTTCCTCTGTTCTTTTATCTTGCTGTAGATGTAGTTGTGTTAAAGGAGTTTAGCATACTTTTACCTTTAAGGCCGTATCGTGATTGAATGGCCAGCGTTACCATTTTAACTATCAGATAACTCGTTGTCAACTTAAATTATCATTTTCAAAACTATCCCAAGATCGCATTTCCAGTTTAGTCAATAGGAGTTTCACCACCACCATGCTTGATTCAAATTGCAATAGAATGCAGAGAGACCGTACTGGATCGCCCTCTGCATTAGCTCCATCCATTGGCTACACATCTTTCAGCAGCCTCTCACCATTGGCTCTTTCTCTCTGTCTTTGTGTCTAAGCTCCTACCGGACTGGTCTTTTTATCAGTCCCAGTCCTCAAGGGCTCTACAGTCAATTCTTAACCACTAACCCTAACCAGAAACGTAAACCCTTTACCCCTCTCCCCTATCATAAACCCACCCTCAACACTAAACCCTCTCCCTCTTTCTCTCTCCACTGAGCTGCACATCTTCATTTTTTTCAATTAAATGGAATATTTCAATAAACAATATCTTAAACATAAAATACATCAATTGTAATGGTGGACAGAAGTGTAGATTAAACGGTTCCTATAATGCAGTAGTTATAGGGACATTTTACAGAAGTTCAAAGTGAAGCTGGTGAGAAATACATTGATTGAGTATTTTCTATTTTCTGAGGTAAAGGCTTTTGTCTTAATGATGCAATGTTTTTAATCCATCTTACTGCCAGTCTCCAGATATAAGGGTTTACATTCAAGACTGTTACTACACGTCCAGTTCAGCCACATCAGGCAGGTCAATCAATCAGTGTGTGGAAGAGGAAGACGGTCCACATTATTTGATGAATACCCTGAGTTTCCTACTGAGTTTGTTTAATACACTATACTTGATGTGTAACGTAACAATGAAGAAAAAGTAATCATAGAAGTAGTTTGGTTTAGAAAATTAAGATTTTGTCTTGTTCTTGTCATTTCTCACCACAGAATTTGCAGCCCCTGAGAAGGTTCCATCTAGATTAAAGTACTTATATGGAAGCCAAGTGGAGTTTAATCCTATTTTGCCAAAGGGAACTATTTCTAATGGAAACTCCAGTAACAGCTTAGCCAGAAAATGAGTGTGTTTTCTAACACACTGACATTTCTTAACACCACCAAAAAGATCCCTGTGCGGTACTAAAAGCCTTGGTATTGTTTTACCTAAACAGAACATTTCTAATTCCAAATTTGGATCAAAACGTTCACATTTCGTGGAGATTGATGTTGATGTTTCGAATTGAAGGAAAAACATTGCACTGGTTCCCGTGTTTCTAATGAGAAGGATGACATTGCTTATATGCTGACGATGACTCTGCTGTTACATGATTATACATTATGACCTTTCTCTGATCTGAAAAGGTTACTATGACAATGAAATACTAAAAAAGACCTTTCCTCCAACCCTAATACTCAACTAACCAACTACAAATGACAAGAAGAGGAGGAGGAGAAAGAAAAAACATGTGAAGTACAGCCATACATTGTGTACTGGTGCAGTGAAGCAGAAGGACTTCTCCTGCCCAGCATGTGTTGCTATAGTGTGCGTCTGCACTGTGACTGTGCAGCATCTCTCTGTGTCCTCTACCCTCCCCACATGCCATGTCCATATTTTGGAATGTTAATTGTTAATTAATGTGCTACTTGTTCACACTGTGCATGAATGATAACATGTCTGTATATACTAAGCAGTATCCCATTCGTTCATGTTGACGGAGGTTTGAATGTTGTATAGATTTTGACTTTTTTTTTTAATGTACTATAACCTAATGTTTTATTTTAAGTTGAATGATGTATTTGGTAACTTGCACATGAAATAAAAAAAGGCAATATCTGCTGTTGTTGAATGAGGGTGAGAACTTAACGAGTTAAGTATCTTAAGGGAGTTGCATGGGTATTTGTACAAAAGACAATGCTTGCTTATAATGACATGGCTGGTTGTATTATTTGACAGTGTAAAGGCTATTTTGTCATTGAAGAGATAATATGTGTATATACTGTACATTGTTACCAGAGAGAGGTCTGATACCTCCACATATCTTAGTGAATTCTACATATTTATTTTAAAACCCTCACTAAACTCAAGAATGACAAATATTGCCTTTTTAGAGAAGTAGTTTGCTTAAATGCTTGTTTTGCTCTCTCTCTCTCTCTTCCTTCCGTGCTGAGCAGTGTTTTGTCTTAGATATCTGAAAAGTGTGTCAGTTCTTCATGCGGGGTGGATTCCTTCTTCAACTCCAGATCTGTCTGTCTTTCAACCTGGTATGTGACCACCCATCTGTCTCTCTGGCTGGCTGGTACTGTGCCTGCCTATCTGCCTCTGTCCCTGTTCAGTGTCTCTGTCTGTCTGTTGGTACCTGAGGTGCGTCATCTGATTTACACCACCACCGCCCGCTGCTCAGATGGACCGTCGTTTAACAGGGATCTAATATATTTCACTTTCTCTCTTTCTTTTCCCTCCTTGCCTTCGCACTTTCTCACTGTTTAGCTCTCTCTCTCTCCTCTTTAACTTTCTCTCAACCTTAACCTCTCGATCTGTCCTTTCCTTGCTGTCTCTCTTTAGCAGGGTTTAGTTTGCTATTTCTTTTGTCTTTTTGTTTGATTTTGTTTGATTCTAACTGATAGAATATCACGAATTTGTCTTATTTTGTTGGTGTCGTCTGTGTTTTTTCTTTGTGTTGCACAAACGAATAGGAAGACACTACACTAACTGTGATTACTCTACATGGTACACTTCTAACACAGAAAATAAAGTTTGGAATACCCTGTTTCAAAGAGCCTGAGTGGAGTTGTTTTGTGGGTCTGCATGTGGAGCGAAGTGTGCTGTGATGTTAGTGTACATTTTAGTGTTCTTAAAACTGTTGAAATGCATCAGAAAAATGAGTCGCCTTTATGCTTCCTAATTGTAGTTCATCAAGTGTCCATCCACACAATGTCATTCTTCGCTCTAGCCTTCAAACACAAGAGCACCTGGAATGAAGTGCTCTCTATGTCACATTGCAGGTTGTGAAATCTTCAAAATTGTGTGTGTGTGTGTGTGTGTGTGTGTGTGTGTGTGTGTGTGTGTGTGTGTGTGTGTGTGTGTGTGTGTGTGTTTAGGAGACGTTTCCCTCAGCTGGATGAAGTGTGTTTTAAAAGGTAGAGAGTTCACTACTGGGAAGTCTGGGACAGAGCCACTCAACAGCGAAACTGTTAATCAACATGAGTGTGAAATTGGGCACCACACTCCACCTCTCCCAGAATAGTGTTGATTACTGTAGCAGAGAGAGAACCTTATCCACCTCCCTCTCTCTCTCCCCCTTCCCTCCCCCATCTCTCTCTCTCCCAGAATAGTGTTGATTACTGTAGCAGAGAGAGAACCTTATCCACCTCCCTCTCTCTCTCCCCCTTCCCTCCATCTTCTAAAATATGTATATTTTAATATATTACAAGTATATGAAAGTATACTTAATTATATAAAACAATGAATAATATACTTCAAATACGATGTCACAGTTGTCTTCGTCTTCAGAAGAAATAGAAAAGTCCTCATCTGACAAAGTAGACCAATACGCAGCGGAGGTCGTGTTCATCTTTGAATTTAATTAATCGCTAATGTGAACACTATACAAAAACAATAAACAATGACAGTGCAACAGTTTTGCAGGCTATACAAAAACGCAGTGCAAAAACAATTCCCCACAAACACACAGACAAACACACCCAACTAATATAGGACTCCCAATCAAAGGCAACACCACACACCTGCCTTCAATTGGAAATCCACCCCAATTAACTATACATAGAACAACAAACCTAGAACCTATACCCACAACTAACTAACTAAACCTAGAAATACATAAACACAGAGCAGTGCCCAAAACCCCCGGAATACATAAATAAAACAACCTACTACCTACACCACCACCCCGAACCATATAAAACAAATACCCTCTGCCACATCCTGACCAAACTACAACAACACATAACCCTTAACTGGTCAGGACGTGACATACGATATGTCTTTTTCTAGTATATCTTAAGTTTACTATAAAAATAATATCATTACACTTCAGCACACTTATTAAAAGTGTACTTTAAATTCATTGTTTTTTGTCTTCTAGTATACTATATTTTCACTATCATTAAACTTAAACACACACTTAACATTTCAAACGCTTTAACTGTAATTTAGTATATTCATTCAAAATACACTTGTTTTTAAATTGAAGCATAGATAAAACATTTTATGAAACTCTGCTTGTGAATGATCAACTAAACTATAAGTATACAGTACCTTGCAAAAGTTCTCATGCCCCTTGGATTTATTCAAATTTTATTGTGGTAAAAAGTGGGATTCAAATTGATAGAATTGTAATTTGTTGTCAACAATGAACTCAAAATACTAATGTAATGTCAAAGTAAAAAAGAATTCTAAAGAAAAATAAAATTAATAAATAATGGATAACTAAAATATAGTCATTATAAAAGTGTTTAGCCTCTTTGTTTAGGCAAGCCTAAATAAGTGCAGGAGTAGCATTTGACTTAACAAATCACAGAATATGTTATATGGACTCCTTGTGAAATAATAGGGGATGACATGATTTAATGACAAACCCTTCCTCTGTCCCCCTTACATACAACATCTGTAAGGTCCCTCAGTCAAGTATTGAATTTCAACTACAAAGACCAGTGACCCTTTCGAAAGCCTCATAAAAGGGAAGGGATTTGGTAGATCGGTAACAATATCAAATCAGATATTGAATATCTCTTTAAGCATGGTTAAGTTAATAATTATGCTGTGGGTTATTTATTAATCAATCAATCCATTTGTATCAGCTGATGTCACAAAGTGCTATACAGAAACCCAGCCTAAAACCCCAAACAGCAAGCAATGCAGATGAAGAAGCACGGTGGCTAGGAAAAACTCCCTAGAAAGGCAGGAACCTAGGAAGAAACCTAGAGAGGAATCAGGCTCTGAGGGGTGGCCAGTCCTCTTCTGGCTGTGCCGGGTGGAGATTATAACAGTACATGGCCAAGATGTTCAAACATTAGATGACCAGCAAGGTCAAATAATAATAATCACAGTGGTTGTAGAGGGTGCAGCAGGTCAGCACCTCAGGAGGAAATGTCAGTTGGCTTTTCATAGCCGATCATTCAGAGTTAGAGACAGCAGGTGTGGTAGAAAGAGAGAGTCGAAAACAGCAGGTCCGGGACAAGGTAGCACATCCGGTGAACAGGTCCACCCAGACACATCAAAGATACAGTACATGCGTCCTTCTGAACTGAGCTGCAGGACAGGAATGAAACTGCTCAGGGATGATTGTAAAACACTTCAGTGGCTGTGATGGGAGAAAACTGAGGATGGATCAACAATATTGTAGTGACTCCACAATAATGATTTAAATGACAGAGTAAAAATAGTAATACAAATATACAGAATAAAAAATATTCCAAAGCATACATCTTGTATGCAACAAGGCACTAAAGTAATGCTGCAAAAATATGTTTTGCCTAAATTCAAAGCCTTATGTTTGGGGCAAATCCAACACAACACTGAGTAACTGCTGCCTTATTTTCAAGCATGGTGTTGGTTTCATCATGGTATGGGTATGCTTGACATCGGCAAATACTGGGGAGTTTTTCTGGATAAAAAGAAATGGGATGGAGCTAAGCACTTTACAGCAGACACTGGGAGAGGAATTCACCTTTCAGCAGGGTAATAACCTACAACATGAGGCCAAATCTACACTGGAGTTGCTTACCAAGAAGACAGTGAATGTTCCTGACTGGCCAAGTTACAGTTTTTACTTAAATCTGCTTGAAAATCTATGTCAAGATTTGAAAATTGCTGTGTAGCCATGAGCACCAACATGTTGACAGAGCTTGAAGAATTATGAACAGAATAAAGGTATAATATTGCACAATCCAGGTGTGTAAAGCTCTTCTTACCCAAGAAGACTCATCGCTGTAATCTCTGCCAATGGTGTTTCTAGCATGAATTGACTCAGGGTGTAACGTCTGCTTCCAACTCACACCCTCAAACACCTAGATCCCCTGAACGCAGCTCACTTTCCGGCTCACTTTCCAGCTCACTTTCCAGCTCACACTCTCAAACACCTAGATCCCCTGAACGCTCTACAGTTCCCAATCACCTGAATTCTAATCACCTGTTCACACACCTGTATGTCATTACCACACACTATTTAATTCAGTTCTTTGCTTCCCATCACTGTGAGGTATTCTTTTGTGACACACGTTTTTTGGAACGCTGGGTTTCCTGTGATTTGCGCCTTCCATGTACGATAGTTTTTGCCTATTCCCTGCCTGTACTTTATTGTATTTCCTGTTATCTACCTATGACCTGATCTCCCGGACTACGTTACTAGCCTTTTCCCTGCCTGTACTGTTGCCCTTTAATTCACCCTGTGTATGACCTTCTGCCTGCCCCTGGACCCAGCTACCTGCCTCCTCCTGTGGTATTTTGCAATAAACGCCTGCTGCGCCCTGCGCTTGAAACCAGCTCTCTGTCTCCCCTCGTGTTCATTACACTGGGAGCTGAATACTTCTGCAATAACTTAGTTATTTAACTTCTATCAATCTTTACAAAAAATAGCACTCTTCCCGTTTGAAATTAGTATTTTGTGTACGTAGACAGTTGACAAAACATTACAGTTAAATACATTTTAATCCCACTTTGTTACAACAAAATGTTAATTAATCCATGGGTGTCACACCAGCTCCCGCTCTCCCTCTCTGGCGCCAGGCTGCCCTTCATTACGCACACCTGTCACCATCATTACACGCAGCAGCGCTCATTGGACTCTCCTGGATTCCTTCCCTTTGTTGATTGCCCCATCTATAACTGTCTGTTTCCCCGTTTGTTCCCTGTGTCTGCATTAATGTCGTTATGTGTTCTTGTCCAGATGCTGTCCTGTCCTGTTCCATTCCATGTCCTTTTATAGTTAAATGTTCACTCACTGTACCTGCTTCTTGTCTCTACCAGCGTTGATCCTTGCACAAGGGCTATGAATACTTTTGCAAGGCACCGTAGTTTCAGCGCTAATAATGAGTTTAAATTCCTGTTCAGAAGAGTACAGAGAAAGTTGACAATGATAATGGTTGTTTATTGCACAGCTGATGAACATGCTTCCTGAGAGTATACTTTTTCATATCTCACGAAAATATACTTAAGTATACTTTCAAAAAAGTATATTTCACTTAAACGTCCACAAAATATATTTAAAGTATACTTTCAAAAACTCATGTGCACAAAAATGTATATATTCCCCAGCATCCTTTTCTGCAGATGAAGTTTTGATTTATAATATATTGTTTCTCATATTTAGCTTATTCACATGTTTTTATGTTCATTTTCAAATTGAATAATGCTGTACTTTTAATTACACATTACATATTACACATTACACATTTTATTGACATTTTTATTTATTACTGTAATGTGAACAACTGAAGTGAGAAATGCCAATGGTGCACAGTTCTCAAAAGTGTTACTTGTAAATCGCTGCTCCAGGAATGGCTGAAGAATTGCAACATTTACCTGGAGATAACTCTGCAAAAGCACTGCTGGGTGATTTAAGAAGTCATAGTCAATCGATCAATAATATAATAATACTCTTAGAAAAAAAATATTTTGAACCTACAATCTGTAGAAACTATTAGAATAGAAAGGTTCAGATCTTTTGTGAAACATCACAGTCCATAAATGGTAAATAAAAATCAGAACTGGATGGTGTTCAGAGATCAAATCAAATCAAACTTTATTTGTCACATGCGCCAAACACAAGTGTAGACCTTACCGTGAAATGCTTACTTACAAGCCCTTACAAGAAGAGTTAAGAAAATATTTACCAAATAATCTAAAGTAAAAATAAATAAAAAAATAGATGGGAGGGGTTGAGTGGAGCTGAAGGTTGGGACAAAAAAGAAGATAACTGATGTAAAATATACTGTGACTGTAAAATGTATATAGGTTCAAAACTTTTGTGAAACAGCATAGTTGAAAAATATATGGCAAATAGAAATCAAAACTGGATGGTCTTCAGAGATAGAGGGGAGGGGTTGAGGGTAGCTGAAGGATGGGACTAAAAACAAACAAAACACACAGTACTAGTCAAAAGTTTGGACACACCTACTCATTTAAGAGTTTAAAAAAAATGTTTACTATTTTTTACATTGTAGAATAATAGTGACGACTTAAACTATGAAATAACACATATGGAATCCCGAAGTATCTAAAGAAGTGTAAAAACAAATCAAAATATACTCTCTCAACCAGTGTCATGAGTTAGTAACCTGGAATGCATTTCAATTAACAGGTGTGGAAAAAGTCAAGGGGTCTGAATACTTTCCGAATGTACTGTATGTATAAGCTTGAAGTAGAAGTTTAAGTGTTCTTGTCCATTCATTTACTCTAATTAAGGGAGGGTGGTAGGGTTAGGGGAAAATAATCAAGTAAAAAATATATTAAAAAAAGATATATGGGGGACTTGAAATGCTGCAGACAATTACATTGATAGAAGCCACAATCTATCTGCAATATTAAAGCTGATCTACCCCCTAAACAGTTTTAAAATGCTGCTCAAGCCACAACAGCTTTGTAAATAGCATGTTAACATTGGCTGAGAAGATGCCTTGGTCAATCAAGGTAACCTTTACATGGTTAATTACAATAGCTAATGTGGTTAATGAGTAGAAGTGTATTTGTAAAAGTATACAATAGGAATGCTAATTCAAGTACCATTTAAGTATATTTCTAATTTATGAGAAAAATAACTGCTAGCTTGCCAGCCCCGGTCTGCTAACTGCTAGCTTGTTTAGCCCCGGCCTACTAACTGTTAGCTTGTTAGCGACGGTCTGCTAACTGTCTGAATTGCCGTGTCCCCAGTCAGCCCAACCACTCACTGGACCCATATGTTCACTTGGCTGCACATGCCTCTCTCTAATATCAATATGCCTCATCCATTACTGTCCTGGTTAGTGATTACTGTCTTATTTCACTGTAGAGCCTCTAGCCCTGCTCAATATGCCTTAACCAACCATGTTGTTCCACCTCCTACATATGCGATGACATCACCTGGTTTAAACGTCTCTAGAGACTATATCTCTCTCATCATTACTCAATGCCTAGGTTTACCTCCAATGTACTCACATCCTACCTTACCTTTGTCTGTACACTATGCCTTGAATCTATGCTATCGTGCCCAGAAACCTGCTCCTTTTACTCTCTGTTCCGAACGTGCTAGACGGCCAGTTTGTATAGCCTTTAGCCATACCATTATCCTGCTTCTCCTCTGTTCCTCTGGTGATGTGGAGGTTAATCCAGGTCCTGCAGTGCCTAGCTCCACTCCCACTCCCCAGGTGCTCTCATTTGTTGACTTCTGTAACTGTAAAAGCCTTGGTTTCATGCATGTTAACATTAGAAGCCTACTCCCTAAGTTTGTTTTACTCACTGCTTTAGCACACTCTGCCAACCCGGATGTCTTAGCCATGTCTGAATCCTGGCTTAGGAAAACCACCAAAAACCCTGAAATCTCCATCGCTAATTATAACATTTTCCACCAAGATAGAACTGCCAAATGGGGCGGTGTTGCAATCTACTGCAAAGATAGCCTGCAGAGTTCTGTATTACTATCCAAGTCTGTACCCAAACAATTCGAGCTTCTACTTCTAAAAATTCACCTTTCCAGAAACAAGTCTCTCACTGTTGCCGCTTGCTATAGACCTCCCTCTGCCCCCAGCTGTGCCCTCGATACCATATGTGAATTGATTGCCCCCCATCTATCTTCTGAGCTCGTGCTACTAGGTGACCTAAACTGGGACATGCTTAACACCCCGGCCCTCCTACAATCTAAGCTTGATGCCCTCAATCTCCCAGAAATGATCAGTGAACCTACCAGGTACAACCCCAAATCCGTAAACACGGGCACCCTCATAGATGCCATCCTAACTAACTCACCCTCCAAATACACCTCTGCTGTTTTCATTCAAGATCTCACCGATCACTGCCTCATTGCCTGCATCCGTAATGGGTCTGCGACCAAACGACCACCCTTCATCACTGTCAAACCCTCCCTAAAACACTTCTGTGAGCAGGCCTTTCTAATCAAACTGGCCGGGGTATCCTGGAATGACATTGACCTCATCCCGTCAGTAGATGATGCCTGGCTATTCTTTAAAAGTGCCTTCCTCACCATCTTAAATAAGCATGCCCCACTCAAAAAATGTTGAACTAGGAATAGATATAGTCCTTGGTTCACTCCAGACCTGTCTGCACTTGACCAGCACAAACACATCCTGTGGCGTTCTGCATTAGCATCGAATAGCCCCCGTGATATGCAACTTTTCAGAGAAGTTATGAACAAATATACACAGGCAGTTAAAAAAGCCAAGGCTAGCTTTTTCAAACAGAAATTTGCATCCTGTAGTACTAACTCAAAAAGGTTCTGGGACACAGTAAAGTCCATGGAGAATATGAGCACCTCCTCCCAGCTGCCCACTGCTCTGAGGCTAGAAAACATTGTTACCACCGATAAATCCACTATAATTGAGAATTTCAATAAGCATTTCTCTACGGCTGGCCATGCTTTCCACCTGGCTAACCCTACCCCGGCCAACTGCCCGGCACCCCCCACAGCAACCCGCCAAAGCCCCCACCATTTCTCCTTCACCCAAATCCAGATAGCTGATGTTCTGAAAGAGCTGCAAAATCTGAACCCATACAAATCAGCCGGGCTAGGCAATCTGGACCCTCTCTTTCTAAAATGATCAGCCGAAATTGTTGCAACTCCTATTACTAGCCTATTCAACCTCGTCTGAGATTCCCAAAGATTGGAAAGCTGCCGCGGTCATCCCCCTCTGCAAAGGGGGTGACACTCTAGACCCAAACTGCTACAGACCTATATCTATCCTACCCTGTCTTTCTAAGGTCTTCGAAAGCCAAGTTAACAAACAGATTACCGACCATTTTGAATCCCACCGTACCTTCTCCGCTATGCAATCTGATTTCAGAGGTGGTCATGGGTGCACCTCAGCCACGCTCAAGGTCCTAAACGACATCATAACCGCCATCGATAAGAGACATTACTGTGCAGCCGTATTCATCGACCTGGCCAAGGCTTTCGACTCTGTCAATCACCACATTCTTATTGGCAGACTCGACAGCCTTGGTTTCTCAAATGATTGCCTCGCCTGGTTTACGTTGGTTTACTTCTCTGATATAGTTCAGTGTATCAAATCGGAGGGCCTGTTGTCCGGACTTCTGGCAGTCTCTATGGGTGTGCCACTGGGTTCAATTCTCGGGCTGACTCTCTTCTCTGTATACATCAATGATGTTGCTTTTGCTGCTGGTGATTCTCTGATCCACCTCTACGCAGACGACACCACTCTGTATACTTCTGGCCCCTCTTTGGACACTGTGTTAACTAACCTCCAGACGAGCTTCAATGCCATACAACTCTCCTTCCGTGGCCTCCAACTGCTCTTAAACGCAAGTAAAACTAAATGCTTGCTATTCAATCGATCACTGCCCGCACCTGCTCGCCCGTCCAGCATCACTACTATGGACGGCTCTGACTTAGAATATGTGGACAACTACAAATACCTGGGTGTCTGGTTAGACTGTAAACTCTCCTTCCAGACTCACATTAAGCATCTCCAATCCAAAATGAAATCTAGAATTGGCTTCCTATATCGCAACAAAGCATCCTTCACTCATGCTGCCAAACATACCCTCGTAAAACTGACCATCCTACCGATCCTCGACTTCAGTAATGTCGTCTATAAAATAGCCTCCAACACTCTACTCAACAAACTGGATGCAGTCTATCACAGTGCCATCCGTTTTGTCACCAAAGCCCCATACACTACCCACCATTTCGACCTGTACGCTCTCGTTGGTTGGCCCTCGCTTCATACTCGTCGCCAAACCCACTGGCTACAGGTTATCTACAAGTCTCTGCTAGGTAAAGCCCCGCCTTATCTCAGCTCACTGGTCACCATAGCAGCACCCACTCGTAGCACGCGCTCCAGCAGGTATATCTCACTGGTCACCCCCAAAGCCAATTCCTCCTTTGGTCGTCTTTCCTTCCAGTTCTCTGCTGCCAATGACTGGAACGAACTGCAAAAATCTCTGAAGCTGGAGACTCATATCTCGCTCACTAGCTTTAAGCACCAGCTGTCAGAGCAGCTCACAGATCACTGCACCTGTACATAGCCCATCTGTAAACAGCCCATCTATCTACCTACCTCATCCCCATACTGTATTTATTTATTTATCTTGCTCCTTTGCACCCCAGTATCTCTACTTGCACATTCATCTTCTGCACATCTACCATTCCAGTGTTTAATTGCTATATTGTAATTACTTCGCCACCATGGCCTATTTATTGCCTTAACTTACCTCCTTTGCACTCACTGTATATAGACTTTTTGTTTTCTTTTGTTCTACTGTATTATTGACTGTATGTTTTGTTCATTCCATGTGTAACTCTGTGTTGTTGTATGTGTCGAATTGCTATGCTTTATTTTGGCCAGGTCGCAGTTGCAAATGAGAACTTATTCTCAACTAGCCTACCTGGTTAAATAAAGGTGAAATAAAAAAATAAAAACAAGGGTCCTAATTTAGATAATTTTAAATGTATTTAATATACTTAAATGCTAATAAAATAATACAATTGACATTAAATGTATTTAAGTGTTTCAATTATTTTAAATATACTTTACATATATTGATGAAGTATGATTTAAGTAAATCAAAAAAAGAAACAAATCTGCTGTGTTTATGTCTCAGATATGAAGAGCATTCATTATCTGGAATAATTGACATATAAAATGAACAGTTTATTTGTAATGTGTTATGTTAGAAAAGGAAACAAGAATATGCTGCTTAAAGTGTAATTGAACTAATGTGATCCTTTCACAATGTCTACATTAACCACTCTTTTGCAGGTTACAATGATGTACAGTAATACATCATGTGTATAGAAGCTTATTTTCCCTTCCTGTTGATGTTTATCACACTTCACTGTGCATACTTGTGTGTCAGAGGGATAATGAGTGTGTCAGAGGGACTGAAGGTGTCACTGGTTGTTTGTCTTTTTTAATTAATCCTTTATTTGTTTAACTAGGCTATGAGATGAAAGATCTCCTGTCATATAATGTTATGAGAGTTACTTCCTGTCTTCCTGGTACTGAAGTCTTTCCCCAATCTTTCTGAGACATGTTCAAAGAAAGAAACAGGTGTGAAGATGTGTGAATGCAGAATGCGCAGAAAGAGCTAAAAAGCAACACAATTGTGTTCAGTTTGTCACAACATTTTATGTTGCTAACTTGATGAATAATGTCATTTTTCATTGTCCCCATTTAAAAAGTGTTTTTGAAGTATTTACCATTGTATTAACATTAATTAGGTGTTACTTCCCCAGTTCATTTGTGTGCGGATTGCTCAGCTGTCGCTTTTGATTTCCAAACGGGCACCTCAAAGGACGTCCAGGTTTTTATCTACAGGAAGCGCAGATGTCTGTTTGACAAGTCAAAATAAACGTCATCTCTGGAAAATAGAAACATTCACCGTCAGAAATCATAAATACAGAAGAGCCGGTTAGTCAGCACAAAAATAATTGAATCAAATCAAATCAAATTTATTTATATAGCCCTTCGTACATCAGCTGAAATCTCAAAGTGCTGTACAGAAACCCAGCCTAAAACCCCAAACAGCAAGCAATGCATGTGAAAGAAGCACGGTGGCTGGGAAAAACTCCCTAGGAAAAACTCCTGAGAAAGGCCAAAAACCTAGGAAGAAACCTAGAGAGGAACCAGGCTATGAGGGGTGGCCAGTCCTCTTCTGGCTGTGCCGGGTGGATATTATAACAGAACATGGTCAAGATGTTAAAATGTTCGTAAATGACCAGCATGGTCAAATAATAATAATCATAGTAATTGTCGAGGGTGCAACAAGCACGTCCGGTGAACAGGTCAGGGTTCCGTAGCCGCAGGCAGAACAGTTGAAACTGGAGCAGCAGCATGGCCAGGTGGACTGGGGACAGCAAGGAGTCATCATGCCAGGTAGTCCTAGGGCTCAGGTCCTCCGAGAGAAAGAAAGAAAGAAAGAGAGAATTAGAGAGAGCATATTTACATTCACACAGGACACTGGATAAGACAAGAGAATACTCCAGATGTAACAGACTGACCCTAGCCCCCCGACACATAAACTACTGCAGCATAAATACTGGAGGCTGAGACAGGAGGGATCAGAAGACACTGTGGCCCCATCCGATGATACCCCCGGACAGGGCCAAACAGGCAGGATATAACCCCACCCACTTTGCCAAAGCACAGCCCCCACACCACTAGAGGGATATCTACAACCACCAACTTACCGTCCGAAGACAAGGCCGAGTATAGCCCACAAAGATGTCTGCCACGGCACAACCCAAGGGGGGGGCGCCAACCCAGACAGGAAGACCACGTCAGTGGCTCAACCTACTCAAGTGACGCACCCCTCCCATGGACGGCATGGAAGAACACCAGTAAGTCAGTGACTCAGCCCCTGTAAAAGGGTTAGAGGCAGAGAATCCCAGTGGGAAGAGGGGAACCGACAAGGCAGAGACAGCAAGGGCGGTTCGTTGCTCCAGCCTTTCCGTTCACCTTCACACTCCTGGGCCAGACTATACTTAATCATAGGACCTACTGAAGAGATAAGTCTTCAGTAAAGACTTAAAGGTTGAGACTGAGTCTGCGTCTCTCACATGGGTAGGCAGACCATTCCATAAAAATGGAGCTCTATAGGAGAAAGCCCTACCTCCAGCCGTTTGCTTAGAAATTCTAGGGACAATTAGGAGGCCTGCGTCTTGTGACCGTAGCGTACGTGTAGGTATGTACGGCAGGACCAAATCGGAAAGATAGGTAGGAGCAAGCCCATGTAATGCTTTGTAGGTTAGCAGTAAAACCTTGAAATCAGCCCTTGCCTTAACAGGAAGCCAGTGTAGGGAAGCTAGCACTGGAGTAATATGATCAAATTTTTTGGTTCTAGTCAGGATTCTAGCAGCCGTATTTAGCACTAACTGAAGTTTGTTTAGTGCTTTATCCGGGTAGCCAGAAAGTAGAGCATTGCAGTAGTCGAGCCTAGAAGTAACAAAAGCATGGATTAATTTTTCTGCGTCATTTTTGGACAGAAAGTTTCTGATTTTTGCAATGTTACGTAGATGGAAAAAAGCTGTCCTTGAAGCAGTCTTGATATGTTCTTCAAAAGAGAGATCAGGGTCCAGAGTAACGCCGAGGTCCTTCACAGTTTTATTTGAGACGACTGTACAACCATCCAGATTAATTGTCAGATTCAACAGAAGATCTCTTTGTTTCTTGGGACCTAGGACAAGCATCTCTGTTTTGTCCGAGTTTAAAAGTAGAAAATTTGCAGCCATCCACTTCCTTATGTCTGAAACACAGGCTTCTAGCGAGGGCAATTTTGGGGCTTCACCATGTTTCATTGAAATGTACAGCTGTGTGTCGTCCGCATAGCAGTGAAATTTAACATTATGTTTTCGAATGACATCCCCAAGAGGTAAAATATATAGTGAAAACAATAGTGGTCCTAGAACGGAACCTTGAGGAACACCGAAATTTACAATTGATTTGTCAGAGGACGAACCATTCACAGAGACAAACTGATATCTTTCCGACAGATAAGATCTAAACCAGGCCAGAACTTGTCCATGTAGACCAATTTGGGTTTCCAATCTCTCCAAAAGAATGTGGTGATCGATGGTATCAAAAGCGGCACTAAGATCTAGGAGCACGAGGACAGATGCAGAGCCTCGGTCTGACGTCATTAAAAGGTCATTTACCACCTTCACAAGTGCAGTCTCAGTGCTATGATGGGGTCTAAAACCAGACTGAAGCGTTTCGTATACATTGTTTGTCTTCAGGAAGGCAGTGAGTTGCTGCGCAACAACTTTTTCTAAAATTTTTGAGAGGAATGGAAGATTCGATATAGGCCGATAGTTTTTTATAATTTCTGGGTCAAGATTCGGCTTTTTCAAGAGAGGCTTTATTACTGCCATTTTTAGTGAGCTTGGTACACATCCGGTGGATAGAGAGCCGTTTATTATGTTCAACATAGGAGGGCGAAGCACAGGAAGCAGCTCTTTCAGTAGTTTAGTTGGAATAGGGTCCAGTATGCAGCTTGAGGGTTTGGAGGCCATGATTATTTTCATCATTGTGTCAAGAGATATAGTACTAAAACACTTTAGTATCTCCCTTGAGCCAGGGTCCTGGCAGAGTTGTGCAGACTCTGGACAATGAAGCCCTGGAGGAATACCCAGATTTAAAGATGAGTCCGTAATTTGCTTTCTAATGATCATGATCTTTTCCTCAAAAAAGTTCATAAATTTATTACTGCTGAAGTGAAAGCCATCCTCCATTTGCGAATGCTGCTTTTTAGTTAGCTTTGCGACAGTGTCAAAAAGAAATTTCGGATTGTTCTTATTTTCCTCAATTAAGTTGGAAAAATAGGATGATCGTGCAGCAGTGAGGGCTCTTCGATACTGCACGGTACTGTCTTTCCAAGCTAGTCGGAAGACTTCCAGTTTAGTGTGGCGCCATTTCCGTTCCAATTTTCTGGAAGCTTGCTTCAGAGCTCGTGTATTTTCTGTATACCAGGGAGCTAGTTTCTTATGACAGATGTTTTTAATTTTTAGGGGTGCAACTGCATCTAGGGTATTGCGCAAGGTTGAATTGAGTTCCTCGGTTAGGTGGTTAACTGATTCTTGTCCTCTGACGTCCTTGGGTAGGCAGAGGGAGTCTGGAAGGGCATCAAGGAATCTTTGGGTTGTCTGAGAATTTATAGCACGACTTTTAATCTTCCTTGGTTGGGGTCTGAGCAGATTATTTGTTGCAATTGTAAACGCAATAAAATGGTGGTCCGATAATCCAGGATTATGAGGAAAAACATTAAGATCCACAACATTTATTCCATGGGACAAAACTAGGTCCAGAGTATGACTGTGGCAGTGAGTAGGTCCAGAGACATGTTGGACAAAACCCACTGAGTCGATGATGGCTCCGAAAGCCTTTTGGAGTGGGTCTGTGGACTTTTCCATGTGAATGTTAAAGTCACCAAAAATTAGAATATTATCTGCTATGACTACAAGATCCGATAGGAATTCAGGGAACTCAGTAAGGAACACTGCATATGGCCCAGGAGGCCTGTAAACAGTAGCTATAAAAAGTGATTGAGTAGGCTGCATAGATTTCATGACTAGAAGCTCAAAAGACGAAAACGTCATTGTTTTTTTTGTAAATTGAAATTTGCTATCGTAAATGTTAGCAACACCTCCGCCTTTGCCGGATGCACGGGGGGTTTGGTCACTAGTGTAACCAGGGGGTGAGGCCTCATTTAACACAGTAAATTCATCAGGCTTAAGCCATGTTTCAGTCAGGCCAATCACATCAAGATTATGATCAGTGATTAGTTCATTGACTATAACTGCCTTGGAAGTGAGGGATCTAACATTAAGTAACCCAATTTTGAGATGTGAAGTATCACAATCTCTTTCAATAATGGCAGGAATGGAGGAGGTCTTTATACTAGTAAGATTACTGAAGCGAACACCGCCATTTTTAATTTTGCCCAACCAAGATCGAGGCACAGACACGGTCTCAATGGGGAAAGCTGAGCTGACTACGCTAACTGTGCTAGTGGCAGACTCCACTAAGCTGGCATTAATCGGGGGTTATACAGGAAATGTGACAAATTATTCAACTTCTGTTTCAACTTCAGACAGTTTTCTGCACTTCTATTATTGTATTACTTTGTTTCTTTTGAATGGAAAGTAGACGGTCTGGTTTAATCCCAGAAAGGTTGACAGGCCCCTAAGGCAGACTGTTGTGTCACAGACCAGCCCCTATAGCTGAGCTGAGACTGGCTATCATCCCCCATATCTCAAGGTCCTCGGACCAAATGGCATTTGTGTGATGGAAATGCCAAACATTGCTTGCTAGAAAGCCAGGCCAGGTTTGAGTAAGCTGTGTCTCTTACAGGGCTAAACTATTTCATTGGCTCTTGCTCCCCCAGAGCCAGGTTGCTGACCACAGCTCTAAGACTGAGAAAAACCCTGAAGTTCTGCCTCTGGGATAGGCCAAAGACAGCAGTGGCACACATTAAAACAGAGATAGGGGAAGGAAATACTGATGGTGTAGCAGGAGAGGTTGTATCCTTTGATCCTGTGGTTCAGAGGCTAGTGAAGTCCTCCCTAAGGCAGAAAAGCCCAACCCGGGTCTCGAATGGAGGTAGTAGAAGACCCAGATACGCTGTGTCACCATAGGCATCTAAACAGTATTGAAAACAGTTCATGTCAGATATACAACGTTGCAGTCAAAGTTTGTTAAAGGCCAAGTCAAACATGCAATTTGCCTGTGTTATATATATATTTATATATATATTTCCACTATGAGGTTGGAATAATACTGTGAAATTGTGAAAATTATGATAATGCCCTTTTAGTGTAAGAGCTGTTTGAGAAGACCGCCTGAAATGTCAGACTTTTTTGGTGGGATGGAGTTTTGGCCTGCCTGGTTACCAGAGGTGGGACCAAGTCATTGTTTTACAAGTCACAAGTAAGTCTCAAGTCTTAGCACTCAAGTTCCAAGTCAAGTCCCAAGGCAAGTCCGAGTCAAGTCACAGGCAAGTCCGAGTCAAGTCTCAAGTCAAGACCGTCAAGTATCAAGTCAAGTCTAAAGTCCTAAACTTTGAGTTTCGAGTCCTAAACAAGTCATAATGTGCTCTTCACCAAATGTAATAACATATCATATTTTTAACAAGAGTAATAGTATACTATATTTACACAAATCATGAATGCTTTTAAAAATATCTATATATTTATTACCTTCCAATTAAACGTTATATTTCCATGGAAATACATGGTTGCCATGAGAAAGACACACCCCCCCAATAGTGATCGACTATCAAGGATCGCTATGGGGCGCAATCGTGCGATGTAGGCTTGTACACAATCGCCCAACCTTAACACACACACACACTCTCTCTCTCTCTCTCTGTGTGTGGTTACAGTAGACTAACATACGTCAATGGTTTTAGGAACAGCAGTAACATCAGGCAGGATTTAGGCTACCAACTGCCTAGCCAGTTGTAGCTCAATCTTGGGTGCACAGATCACGTTCCTGCACTGACTGACTGTGTGGAGGCTCATTGATTTAACGTTACGTTAGCCTACATGATACACTAGTAAAGTAATAAATTATATAGCTGTCGGCTATATTAGCCACGACTTACCGTTCTTTGTGCAGCTTCAAATGTCGAACAAAGTTGGAAATTGTTGCGCCTCCGTCTGTCATTTTCTTCCCGCATGTTTTGCAAGTTGCAATCCGTTTTTTTGCTGATACAGCGTATCCGAAAATAATAATTTTGGGTATCATCTTTCCAAGGGCTCCATCTGAATTCACCCGCCGACGTTCCTCTGCACTGCCACGCACAACTTTTTCTGAGCTGGCACAATTTCATTGGTTGCTGTCCGATTCAAACTGTAATCCGTTAAATGAAGAGTTGATGAGCTGCACACTTTTTTTAATAGCATCATTTTTAGTATTTGGGCTTAGGGAGGGTATCAAGTCAGGTCGAGTCATAAGGCTCAAGTCCATGTCAAGTCACGAGTCATTGGTGTTAAAGTCAAAGTCGAGGTGCAAGTCATCATATTTGTTACTCGAGTCTGACTTGAGTCCAAGTCATGTGACTCGAGTCCACACCTCTGCTGGTTACATCAATAATAAAGAGAGTTTCAGCTTCTCTGCCAATAACATCTAATTTTCAGTTTTCCCCTCCCAACTCAGACCACAGACAATCTTAGCAAAATTCTTGCTTGAGAAATTGGCCTTTACCAAGAAGCAATTTTTGTTTATTTGTGACCATTTTAATTGAAAACTAACACAGTAAGGTGCTTAATTGTTACCCAGAAATGATTTGATATTGAGAGAAAATGGCTGCATTGGACCTTTAAGAGCTCCGTTTTTATATATGGTGTGTTACAACTTTTTTTGTAATGCCATTATTGGCTCCATTGCCTTGTAAACGCATGAATAATGTTGAACATTTGGGGCAAACATTGTAATTTGTCTCTGTTAATACTAATGCACAATCTCCCATTCAGGGCCAGGAGGCTCCAATCTCTTCCAGGTCACTGGCCCTGACTTTTTGGCATAGCAGATTGCTCTCTGGATGTGGGATGATTATGATGACATAGAATGATTAAGCCTCCTCGCCTCATAGCTGCATCAGTAGGATCCAACCATAAAGCAGCACATAGGCTACACTTGACTAGATATAGGCCGAGCCTCGCTACAGAGCTAGGAAATGAGGCGAAACTTCAGAGCAGAGGGCAATACATCACATAGCTTTTACAGTGCAGTGAAGAGCAGACAAGTAGAGCTACGATGTTGTAAAACATACCACTATAATACAGTTGCACGGCAAATTACCCAGTGTTACCTAGTGTTGATTTTTCACGGTAACATTTCAAGTCCTGATTCAGGAGTTAAATTAACTCAGTAAGAGTTAAATTAACACTCAGTGGTGTAAAAGAACCACAGTGTTGGAGTTAACAAACAGCGTGTGAGAGTGTGATTGTGTTAGTTTTATTCTGTGGTGAGTAAGGGCTCATTTAAAGTGGGAAGGCGAAAGCAACCGACTGTAGACCGAAGTTGAGGACTGAAGTCGGGGGAAACTTGCAGTCGACTGCAGTCAAAGCTTCATGACCTTTGATCACATGATGTTTGTAATGTTTATGCAGTCAACATGTAGGCGCAAGTCGAACAATTTTTATTCCCATAAAAAAAAGTGATCTGCTCGAATGCACCCAAACATTTCCATCATTGATTGATCAATGAATCTTATGCTACACAAAGATCCAATAAGTTATTGCACCCGTTACTGAAATGGTTGTTCCAGTTTAAATGGTTTACGTAGTGTCCTTTAGCAATGTTCCTAACCCTGACAGTCTTTCTGAATGCAGGTTGCGGGCGACCCAGTCTTTCAGTCTTTTTGTTCTGTATCTATGGATGTGACCCAGTCGTTCATTCTAAATGTTCCATTGCCATACTTGCTGGCAACGTTCTTATCCCTTGCTTGCAAGCAAGCCAACAACAGCTAACTTACAGTCACATCAAACAGTGCAGGCAGTATAACAACAGTAGGCGCATTTGCATTTGTTTAAGCTGTTTTCTAGTGAACTAATGAGGCGCGATTTTGTCTGGCATAGAAAATGTGCTCTCTTGTCAGGACACTGTTCAGAGGAACTAGCCAACAGCACAGCTAATGCAATAATTTCAAACTGAAGCTGGAAAGACTGCAAACTAGCTGCACTTTGTTTCCTTTGACCTTTTTTCCATATTCATAAAAATGATGCCAGCTGATTCATGATTTTGACTGGCTGAGAAACGCTGCCTGCCTGTCTGTCTCGTCCTGACTTCCGACATGTTCATTACTATGGGACAGCTGGAGATTAAATTGGAATATTGAAACAATGTTGCAAATGTCGGAGAGACAGACAGTGAGGTTTATACAAATATCTGCTGTTGAAAACGAAATGTTAGTCTAAAAGAAATATGATATAATGTCTAGATGCTTTTATAGTGGAGATCAAGTTTAGAAATTGCAGATGGAAATAGGCATTTTAACGTCATAGATTTAGCCGGTGGTAACTTGTGGAATAGACACCAATCAGCATTCAGGACTAGACCCACTCGCTGTATAAAGTTACAATAAAAACCTATGTTACCGAGCTACCTTGTACTACATTCACCTAGTTTGAGACCAACAGCCGAGTTGTCTTTGTGTTTGTTTTTCAGATGTTTCTGACCTCTTCTGATGTGAGGGTCAAACACAGCATAATCTGTACACTTGAACCCTGTCTCTACTGCAGCACAGGAGTAGAGCTCATCTGCCTGGAGGGTGGCTATATGCAACCTGGAGAGCAGGTAAACACAGAGAAAGCAAAAGAGAGAGCGAGGGAGAGAGAGAGGGGAGGGGGAGGGGGGGGAGAAGAGAGAGAGAGGGGGGGGGGAGAGGGGAGGGGGAGGGGGGAGAAGAGAGAGAGATAGTCATACAATAAATGATACTACCATATGGCACCACTACTCTTACCCATAGTTTAACTAAAAGGTATATCCAATCCAGTCATCAAATCACATTTTAATCATCACATGCTTCAAAAAACAACAGGTATTGACTAACATTTTTTTTATTTAACCTTTATTTAACTAGGCAAGTCAGTTAAGAACAAATTCTTATCATACAATGACGGCCTACCGCGGCCAAACCCTCCCCTAACCAGGACGACGTTGGGCCAATTGTGCGCCGCCCTATGAGACTCCCAATCATGGCCAGTTGTGATACAGCCCGCGATCGAACCAGGGTCTGTAGTGACGCCTCTAGCACTGAGATTCAGTGCCTAGACCGCTGCGCCAAGCATTGAAATGCTTACTTACGAGACAAACAGTTCCCAACAATGCAGAGAGAAAGAAAATAGAGAAATAATAGAAAAGTAAAAAGTAATAATAAAAGTAATAATAAATACACAATGAGTAAGGATAACTTGGCTATATACAGTAATAATAAATACACAATGAGTAACGATAACTTGGCTATATACCGTAATAATAAATACACAATGAGTAACGATAACTTGGCTATATACCGTAATAATAAATACACAATGAGTAACGATAACTTGGCTATATACCGTAATAATAAATACACAATGAGTAACGATAACTTGGCTATATACCGTAATAATAAATACACAATGAGTAACGATAACTTGGCTATATACAGTAATAATAAATACACAATGAGTAACGATAACTTGGCTATATACCGTAATAATAAATACACAATGAGTAACGATAACTTGGCTATATACAGTAATAATAAATACACAATGAGTAACGATAACTTGGCTATATACAGTAATAATAAATACACAATGAGTAACGATAACTTGGCTATATACCGTAATAATAAATACACAATGAGTAACGATAACTTGGCTATATACCGTAATAATAAATACACAATGAGTAACGATAACTTGGCTATATACCGTAATAATAAATACACAATGAGTAACGATAACTTGGCTATATACCGTAATAATAAATACACAATGAGTAACGATAACTTGGCTATATACAGTAATAATAAATACACAATGAGTAACGATAACTTGGCTATATACCGTAATAATAAATACACAATGAGTAACGATAACTTGGCTATATACAGTAATAAAAAATACACAATGAGTAACGATAACTTGGCTATATACATTAATAAGAAATACACAATGAGTAACGATAACTTGGCTATATACAGTAATAATAAATACACAATGAGTAACGATAACTTGGCTATATACCGTAATAATAAATACACAATGAGTAACGATAACTTGGCTATATACCGTAATAATAAATACACAATGAGTAACGATAACTTGGCTATATACCATAATAATAAATACACAATGAGTAACGATAACTTGGCTATATACAGTAATAAAAAATACACAATGAGTAACGATAACTTGGCTATATACAGTAATAAAAAATACACAATGAGTAACGATAACTTGGCTATATACAGTAATGATAAATACTCAATGAGTAAGGATAACTTGGCTATATACACTAATAAAAAATACACAATGAGTAAGGATAACTTGGCTATATACAGTAATAATAAATACACAATGAGTAAGGATAACTTGGCTATATACAGTAATAATAAATACACAATGAGTAATGATAACTTGGCTATATACAGTAATAATAAATACACAATGAGTAAGGATAACGTGGCTATATACAGTAATAATAAATACACAATGAGTAAGGATAACTTGGCTATATACAGTAATAATAAATACACAATGAGTAACGATAACTTGGCTACCAGTACCGAATCGATGTGCAGGGGTACGAGGTAATTGAGGAGATATGTACATATAACTAGGAGTAAAACGCTAATTTCCATGAAAATAACAGATAGTGAGAAAGACAGAAAGAGAGAGAGAGAGAGATTAAAGGACGTGAGTGATAGGGAACACAGAGCCGGAGAGACAGGGAGATACAGTCGTATGATCCTGGTAGGCCCACAGTTGTAGTAGCAGGTGTTTTAGACACATGCAGAGGAAATGCCAACCAAATGTCACACTTTGATCTCTGTTCTGTGCTCAGCGATGCTGTCCACTGCAGATAAAATACCAAATGCTGTGGTGGCTATGGATACTTTTGTTTTCTCACAAACGTTCCTCCGGGTATATATGAGTAGATATGCAAAGACAAGGTTGCTTTGTATGACAGAGGCTGGCAATGTTCAAGTATATCTTTAATCGGGGCTCTCAACATTCAAGTATTTGTGGTTTGCATTGTGGAAAAATAATACTATTACAGTGTGGACTTTGAAAACACAATTGTTATTTTTTGACATTGAGTGTGTTTGTCCTGTGCAAATGACTGGTGTTAGTAATTTTACTATATTGTGCAGCTGTGTAGTATCTTATGCATAAGTTGTGAATAACACATCATTAAATACCAGTGACACTCTTATTTCCATCTTTTGGAGGCGGCAGATGGACAGCTGTTCAGTGGGGGTGACTGAGGGTGAGTTTACCTATCCTGGCATCGGACCCTCTCTGGGATTACATACCTGTTACCACAGCAACAGAGCATCATGGCCCTCATGTTAACCTCTCTTGGGGAGGTGGGACGCTAGAACCAGAAAACCAGCTAAAATTATGCACTAACCTTTGACGATCTTCATCAGATGACACTCCTAGGACATCATGTTACACAATACATGCATTTTTTGTTCGATCAAGTTGATATTTATATCCAAAAACAGCCTTTTACATTGGCGCGTGATGTTCAGAAAATATTTTGCCTCCAATACCCCCGGTGAATCAGCACTACAATTTATAAAAATACTCATCATAAACGTTGATAAAATATTAAACTGTTATTGAAAGAATTATAGATGAACATCTCCTTTATGCAACCGCTGTGACAGATTTCAAAAAAGCTTCACGGGGAAAGCACACTTTGCAATAATCTGAGTACTGCGCTCAGAAAAAGACATCAAGCAATACAGATACCCGCCATTTTGGAGTCATCTAAAATCATAAATAGCATTAGAAATATTCACTTACCTTTGATGATCTTCATCAGAAGGCACTTCCAGGTATCCCAGGTCCACAATAAATGTTGTTTTGTTCGATAAAGTCCATAATTTATATCCAAATAGCTCCTTGTTGTTTGCGCATTCAGTAAGCTACTCCAAGTGTAGGAAGCGCGGCCAAAATGTCACGACGAAAAGTACAAAAAAGTTATATTTACGTTCGTTCAAACACTTCAAACGTTGTATAGCATCAATCTTTAGGGCCTTTTTAACTTAGAACTTCAATAATATTCCAACCGGACGATTCCATTGAAAAATGTTTTGGAACACAGCTACCCCTCACGTGAATGCGCGCCAATGAACTCATGTGCTTTCCTGAGTCAACAACTTCCAACTTCCTTTGTTGGCTCTCTGTTCACCATAGACGCCTCAAACAACTTTCTAAAGACTGTTGACATCTAGTGGAAGCCTTAGGAAGTGCAAAATTAATCTTAGGTCACTGTGTGTTAGATAGGCAATCACTTGAAAAAACTATAGCCTCAGATCCTCCACTTCCTGGTTGGATTTTTTCTCATGTTTTTGCCTGCCATATGAGTTCTGTTATACTCACAGACATCATTCAAACAGTTTTAGAAACTTCAGACTGTTTCTATCCATATTTACTAATAATATGCATATTCTCGTAGCTGGGCCCGAGTAGTAGGCCGTTTAATTTGGGTACGTTTTTCGTCCGGCTGTGAAAATACTGCCCCCTACCCAAGAGAGGTTAAGGCGCTGGTAAGACACGCAAAGTCAGTGTAACCTGCTTTGTGTGTGTGTGTGTGTGTGTGTGTGTGTGTGTGTGTGTGTGTGTGTGTGTGTGTGTGTGTGTGTGTGTGTGTGTGTGTGTGTGTGTGTGTGTGTGTGTGTGTGTGTGTGTGTCTGTGTCTGTGTCTGTGCGTGTGCTTGTGCGTATGCGTGCATGTACATGTGCGTGTGTCTGTGTGTGTGTGTGCCTGTGGGAGAAGGCCTTGGTCATCAACCACAACAACATCGCAGAGATAGAGGGCGGTATAAGGTTAATGAAGAGAAAAGGATATGGATGGTGCGAACGAAGGAAGAGCACGGCCCCAGAGACGCTGCAAGACCAAGGCCTAACCCAGTCACTACATAAGTGAACATCACACAGTCATTACTGGAGTCTGTACAGAGTCGTCTGGCCATGAGCACTTAGAGGGGGAGGGAGCGAATAAGACTGAACATCTGTAGAACTTTCATTTTAATGTTGTAAAAGTAAGTAGGTATAAGCTCTGAAAAAGAGTTTCCTAGTACTATGTAAACATGTATCATTTCAGGAGTACGCTATTTTTTCTTGCCTATCCATTCCTCCCTGGTCTTTATCTGTCACTACCTGACCCTCTGCCCCTCTATTTTAAATAATAAATACATCTTTAATCTTACTGGATCATATACCAACTTCATGGATTATATGATCTATTAACTGATTATCCACAGTCACACTAATCTCATTAGGGGCAGAGATCTCCCAGATTGGCCAATGATAAGGCAAATCAATTATGGGAGATTAGATATGAATTCATCCCATTTATCCTGATTACGATAGTGTGATATAGATATGGTGCCCCGACCTGTCTGATTTCATGTATAAAAGCTATTTTCTTGAGTAATAATGCCCTCGTTAAAGAAAATTAAGGAAATTAAGAGCACCACTTAATCACGCACGCACGCACGCACACACACACACACGCACACGCACACGCACACGCACACGCACACGCACACGCACACGCACACACACACACACACACACACACACACACACACACACACACACACACACACACACAGAGGCGTACTCCCACACTGTTTAACATTCTCTTCCCTCAGACACACATAACTCCATTCTCAGTCTAAATGAACATATCGCTCATATATTAAATATCATACATCACACTGATCTTTTGAGATGTCTGAGCTTCTGTCTGATGGTATCTCACTCTTTTATTGATAAATCTGCAACATGGCACTATCACCCCACTCGGGGGAAAATAACATATCACTTTAATTCCAGAGACCGAGGATCAAGCATCAGTCACGCTGTCTTGCGACAGGCTGTATTCAGTCAGCCATGGAAAATAACAGCCATAACCTGCACTAAAATGATTAAGACAGCTATCTAGGACAGAGATCTATGTGTCATATGTTACGCTACGAGATTCACACTAGAAAGTGACGGACTAGAACAACTTGGGAAGGTGTCCTCCACTATACTTAAAAACAAACTTGAGTTTATAACTGTCTATCCTTTTTTTTAAATGCATCTGTTTGAGAAGCTATGTGTCTGGGGTGCTAGAGTGAGCGATGTAATCGTGAGAACCTATGGTAAAGTCACTTACATCCTTTCTAAAACATATCTGCCTGAGGTTGTGTGGGTCTGCCTGCTATTTGGGGCAGCAGGTAGCCTAGTGGTTAGAGCGTTGGACTTGTAACCGAAAGGTTGCAAGATCGAAACCCTGAGCTGACAAGGTAAAAATCTGTCATTCTGCCCCTGAACAAGGCACTTAACCCACTGTTCCTAGGCCGTCATTGAAAATAAGAATTTGTTCTTAACAGACTTGCCAAGTTAAATAAAGGTAAAGTAAAATGAGTCACTCTGTCCAGAGGGGGGTGTCTGTCTAGCAGCGTATTGACTGTATTAGGTCCTGGTCTACTTGAGCCTTTACCAAGCAGTTGTTCATTTGGAGAGGATGGACAAGGGAAGCTATAAATACCTCAGGCTTCCCCTGCACATCAACACCAAGCCTACCAATATGCTGTGTGCAGAACCATAACAACAATTCACTGAGGTATAAAATGATAGACAGAGAGAGATCCAGCTTGGCTATAAAAGAAAACAAAGCCAAAGTTAATTAATAAATAAATCCTTCTACAGTGCCATCTTGTAGCCCACCATCATTACCAAGGGTGGTTAAATGCTAAGCTAAGGGATTAGCATCCAGCAGGCGTGTGTCTGTGCATGAATACAGATAGATAACACTACACACAACCCTTGCTGCTAACACCAAAAGACAGAGCTACTTCAGCAGAACGCAACTCTATAATGCAAAAACACCTCCTTTGGCTTTTAAGAAACATGATACAATAAAACATAAAATGCGACACCCCAAGGTATCTCTGCTGGGTCTTAAGTAAAAGTCCTGTAGCTCTCCGCCCCTCTAAGTAATTAACTCTGAAATGGAAGTTTGGGTTACATTAAGAGTGGCTGAGATGTCAAAGTTTGATGTTAAAGCAGGGACATGACATATGGGCGCTGTGACACCTGTTCGCAGAGCCCAACTCTGCTCCTCTGGCAGTGTTGGCTCATATGGCGAGGAGGGCTAATGCGACATGAGAGAGGCAGGGAGGAGAGAAAAGGGAGAGAACGAGATTGAGAGAGGGGTGGAGAGAGAAGGATAAAGAGAGCTCTGGAAAGGGTTGGAGTGAGAGGCAGGGAGAAGATGGAAGAGAAGCGATGCAGAGAGGGATGGAGATCAAGGGTAAACGAGATAGCTTTGGAAACAGTAGGAGTGCGGAGTACTAATTACACAAATCACATAGCATTAGGAGAGCAGCTACATCGCTCGCTGTGACTTGTAATTGTAGCAATAAAGTGTGACTGAAATGGCATTCCGTTTGACAGCCATCAGTAAAGTTGAACACATTTCTACAATGACATTCAGCCATGGCAAGAGTTTCTATTCACATAATCAGCTTTCGCTTCCGAGCACTCTACAAAGCCGTAGAAAATGATTTTTGACCTGAAAGTTAGTGACAAAGCAAGAAAGAACCACTTCCACAAAGCACAAAGAAATCAATTCACCCTGAAAAAAAGAAGGGAAAAAAAGAAGAAAAAAAGAAAGCAATTCAAAAACTGAACTTCAGGTTTCTTTTCAAGACCATACTCAACTAAAGTGGAAAGTTTGGAGACAGGAGCCAATGTGACAGAGGGGCGACTCCAAAACAAAATAACTATGAACATTGTGTATGAACATTGTGTACCGCATGGGTCCTCTCTGCAACGGATTCGGTGTATGATTGTATGAATCCACTGTTTTGAAGTCAAATGGCGAGGATCAGCATCTACCCAGACCTGAGTGCCGAACTGCTGATACAACGAGGTGAGATCCCAGCTAAACAAGCTACTGTAAACCTGAGATGGGGCTTCATCCACCTGGCAAAACTCATCTTGACACAAATGTTTCACTGCCAATGAGGCTCAAGACTTCTTCAAGAAGCACATCAAGCACAACACACAAGGGGACGAGCCGACAGCTCTAGGCTAACTCCAATTTGACTAGCTCAATATTCAGGTATGCTATCCACGCACAATTACGCAGCCTAACCTATGGCTGTGATGCTGCCCTCAGCATAAGACAATTATGAGGAGATCCCCTCAATTGGGTAAAAGGAACACTATTAATATTATTATTGCTGAACATTGTACTTCGTTATTATTATATTGCCTATGGTCCAGGACATTTAGACAATGATGACACCACACCAATTAATGAACAATAGACAATATTTTGAAGTGTCATACAGACTGGTGCCGCTTCCTTGTGGGCTAAATATAGTAATATTAATCGGAAGCTATTCCAATACTATTTTTACTGAACGACTGTTTAGGATAGATGGCCAGTCCCATATGGGCCACCATACAATTCCTTTCATTTTTTTCTTCCTGTTGATGGCTGTTCTCCTCCATTTATGTTACTGCATTTATCGCCCAGGGAGAACTTGACCTACAGGACATGATTCATTATTTTGAAGCTCTAGATTTCTGTATTTGTATTTATTATGGATCCCCATTAGCTGCTGCTAAGGCAACAATTTTAAAAACATTACAATACATTAATTTACAGAAATCACAACACACTAAGTGTGTGCATTTCTTGTAAATACCCTCTTCTTTTTACATAGCATAAAGCACATAAATGCTTAATACAAATTAAGGGTAAATGTATGTTTTAAAGTTTTATCTTCATTGCCAACCCTAAGTCATCAATTCTCCCTCTCTCTTTCCATCTCCCTATCTGTCTCTCTACCACACCTGCTGTCTCGACCTCTGAATGCTCACCTATGAAAAGCCAACTGACACTCCTGAGGTGCTGACCTGTTGCACCCTCTATAACCACTCTGATTATTATTTGACCCTGCTGGTCATCTATGAACATTTGATCATCTTGAAGAATGATCTGGCCTTAATGGCAATGTATTCTTATAATCTCCACTGGGCACAGCCAGAAGAGGACTGGCCACCGCTCAGAGCCTGGTTCCTATCTAGGTTTCTTCATAGGTTCCTGCCTTTCTAGGAAATTGTTCCTAGCCACAATGCTTCTACATCTGCATTGCTTGCTCTTTCAGGGTTTAGGCTGGGTTTCTGTATAAGCCCTTTTGACATCAGCAGATGTAAAAAGGATATTATAAATACATTTGATTGATTGATTGATTGATTGATTGATTGATTGATTGGTTGGTTGGTTGATTGGTTGATTGATTGATTGGTCAGCAAACTTATATTTAAAAGGTCTAAAAGGGTAAATTACCAACAACATTATTTTTTCTTAACACTAGAACTGTGAAAGCAGTGATTTTGACTGCTCATGAATGGTATTTATTTATTCAGTGGTTGAAAAAGTACCCAATTGTCATACTTGAGTAAAAGTAAAGCTACCTTAATAGAAAATTACTCAAGTAAAAGTGAAAGTCACCCAGTAAAATACTACTTGAGTAAAAGTCTAAAAGTATTTAGTTTGAAATATACTTAAGTATCAAAAGTAAATGTAATTGCTAAAATAAGTGTCAAAGTAAAAGTCAAATTATAAATCATTTCATATATGATTTCTACCAGACGGCACCATTTTCATTATAATTTTTTGCCCATAGCTAGGGGCACTCTCCAACATTCAGACATAATTTACAAACAAAGCATGTGTGTTTAGTGAGTTTAGCCAGATCAGAGGCAGTAGGGATGACCAGGGATGTTCTGTTGATAACTGCGTGAATTGGACCATTTTCCTGTCCTACTAAGCATTCAAAATGGAACAAGTACTTTTGGGTGTCAAGGAAAATGTATGGAGTAAAAAGTACAACCTTTTCTTAAAGAATGTAGTGAAGTAAAAGTAAAAGTAGTCAAAAATATAAATAGTAAAGTCAAGTACAGATACCCCAAAAAACAACTTAAGTAGTACTTTCAAGTATTTACACCACTACCCTTGATCAAGGCACTTAACCCAGGGGTTAAGGTACCAGCTCAGGACCTCCACATCCGGCTTTTTTACCTGCGGGATCATCAGAGACCAGCCCCCTGGACAGCTGATAATACTGCGGAGTATTTATGTCTATAATATAGGTATTTTGTGGGGAAAAACTCATTCTGATTGGCTGGGCCTGGCCTGGCTGCCCAGTGGGTGAGCATATGCCCTCTGAGGCCCACCCATGGCTGCACCCCTGTCCAGTCATGTGAAATCCATAGATTAGGGCCTAATGAATTTATTTCAGTCAACTGATTTCCTCTTATGAACTGATTGTAGTTTGTGAGCTAGGCAGGCTACTGTCTGGGAAGGTCTCCCACTCAGAAGTAGGAGATGGGGAGGAAGGTGGGGTTAGCTTGACCTCAGGTCTCCCCACTGGAAGCCCGAGGTAGGGGGAGCGGGGGAATCTATCAAATAGTGCACCTCTAACTTTGTACAGTACTAATACAATTAGTAAAATCAGTCACACTACGAAATGCTACCAAATAAACCATAATTCATTCATAATACTGTGAATATATAGTTTCACAGACATATTGTTGGATTTTTTTCTGGTTTGTGCGAAATGGTTAAGAATAATATAAAACCAGTCTGCACACCACCAAGGTGAATTGGTTTAGTCTTGACTCTTGGTGTTGGGGGATGGGTAATGTATTGATGCTGGAGTGCCAAATCAACACAAATGGATAAGAAAAGGTCTAAGCCATCAGGTGCCCAGTTTAGGAAAAAGAGGAAAGAAGAAGAGGAGGAACATGCAAAAGATAAAAGGTTTGCAGCTATATCATCTCTTTATGAGTATAATATTATGCATGTAATGAAATAGGCTAATATAACACTTGTTTGTTAGCCTATATTGTTATGTTGCTTGCTATGCTATTACACATAGGGCGTCAATATTACATTTTCTGTCTAACTAGTTTACATAACATTGGATATAATTTCACACAGTTTCATCATGATAATGTGTGTAGCTTGCAGCAAAACGATTACAACCTATCTAGCACATTATTGATTTGGTTGACTTTCATTGACGTGACATCATGAAGGTTTTCTGTGATTTTATTGACTAGGTCCTGAGCTCAGTAAGGGGAATTTAAATATATCCAATATTTCCATCTATATTATGCTGATATTTTGTATATTTTGTGATATGTTGAGTCTTTTGGGGTGTCTTATGCCTAGAATTAGCCAGGATGTTGTATGGTTCATTTGGTTCCTATTCTGAAAGTTTGATAAATTGTGCATAATGACATGTATATTTAATTGTGCAACAAATGTATTCAGGGTGTCAGACTCATATACTGTATTTCAATGCAAATTCAGGGGCACTTCTGAAATATTTTGGAGCACCCTCTGGCACTGGCCAGGATGAGGAGCCATCCACCTCCTCAGCCACACAGGCCTCTTCAGAAATGATCTCGGAGCCTCAAGATGAGGAGCCATCCACCTCCTCAGCCACACAGGCCTCTTCAGAAATGATCTCGGAGCCTCAGGATGAGGAGCCATCCACCTCCTCAGCCACACAGGCCTCTTCAGAAATGATCTCGGAGCCTCAGGATGAGGAGCCATCCACCTCCTCAGCCACACAGGCCTCTTCAGAAATGATCTCGGAGCCTCAGGATGAGGAGCCATCCACCTCCTCAGCCACACAGGCCTCTTCAGAAATGATCTCGGAGCCTCAAGATGAGGAGCCATCCACCTCCTCAGCCACACAGGCCTCTTCAGAAATGATCTCGGAGCCTCAAGATGAGGAGCCATCCACCTCCTCAGCCACACAGGCCTCTTCAGAAATGATCTCGGAGCCTCAAGATGAGGAGCCATCCACCTCCTCAGCCACACAGGCCTCTTCAGAAATGATCTCAGATCCTCAGGATGAGGAGCCATCCACCTCCTCAGCCACACAGGCCTCTTCACAAATGTTGTCTGAGCCTCAAGATGAGGAGCCATCCACCTCCTCAGCCACACAGGCCTCTTCAGAAATGATCTCGGAGCCTCAAGATGAGGAGCCATCCACCTCCTCAGCCACACAGGCCTCTTCAGAAATGATCTCAGATCCTCAGGATGAGGAGCCATCCACCTCCTCAGCCACACAGGCCTCTTCACAAATGTTGTCTGAGCCTGAGGATGAGGATGAAGACCCATTTGCTTCCACTTCTCCCCAGCAGGATTCTTCAGGTGTGTTTGTGCGCAAGCGCACGTATGTGGGGGTACACGCACATGTGTTTATGTTTGCATCCCTGCATGACATAAACAAATTAAATCATTTCCCTTTTTAAAAGTTTAAAGTTTCCATTTTGTAGGTAACAATGATGATTTTATTATTACTGGGTATGTATGTGGGATGTTCCACCACTATAAATTTGTATTTATTTATTTTATTTTATTTCACCTTTTTTAACCAGGTAGGCAAGTTAAGAACAAGTTCTCATTTACAGTTGCGACCTGGCCAAGATAAAGCAAAGCAGTTTGACACATACAACAACACAGAGTTACACATGGAGTAAAACAAACATACAGTCAATAATACAGTAGAAAAATAAGTCTATATACAATGTGAGCAAATGAGGTGCGATAAGGGAGGTAAAGGCAAAAAAAGGCCATGGTGGCAAAGTACATACAATATAGCAAGTAAAACACTGGAATGGTAGATTTGCAGTGGAAGAAGTGCAAAGTAGAAATAGAAATAATTGGGTGCAAAGGAGCAAAATAAATAAATACAGTAGGGGAGAGGTAGTTGTTTGGGCTAAATTATAGATGGGCTATGTACAGGTGCAGTGATCTGTGAGCTGCTCTGACAGCTGGTGCTTAAAGCTAGTGAGGGAGATAAGTGTTTCCAGTTTCAGAGATTTTTGTAGTTCGTTCCAGTCATTGGCAGCAGAGAACTGGAAGGAGAGGCGGTCGAAGGAGGAATTGGCTTTGGTGGTGACCAGTGAGATATACCTGCTGGAGCGCGTGCTACAAGTGGGTGCTGCTATGGTGACCAGCGAGCTGAGATAAGGGGGAACATTACCTAGCAGGGTCTTGTAGATGACCTGGAGCCAGTAGGTTTGGCGACAAGTATGAAGCGAGGGCCAGCCAACGACAGCGTACAGGTCGCAGTGGTGGGTAGTGTATGGGGCTTTGGTGACAAAACGGATGGCCCTGTGATAGACTGCATCCAATTTATTGAGTAGGGTATTGGAGGCTATTTTGTAAATGACATCGCCGAAGTCGAGGATCGGTAGGATGGTCAGTTTTACAAGGGTATGTTTGGCAGCATGAGTGAAGTATGCTTTGTTGAGAAATAGGAAGCCAATTCCAGCTTTAACTTTGGATTGGAGATGTTTGATGTGAGTCTGGAAGGAGAGTTTACAGTTTAACCAGACACCTAGGTATTTGTAGTTGTCCACATATTCTAAGTCAGAACCATCCAGAGTAGTGATGCTGGACGGGCGGGCAGGTGCAGGCAGTGATCGGTTGAAGGGCATGCATTTAGTTTTACTTGTATTTAAGAGCAGTTGGAGGCCACGGAAGGAGAGTTGTATGGCATTGAAGCTCGTCTGGAGGGTTGTTAACACAGTGTCCAAAGAAGGGCCAGAAGTATACAGAATGGTGTCGTCTGTGTAGAGGTGGATCAGAGACTCAGCAGCAGCAAGAGCGACATCATTGATGTATACAAAGAAGAGAGTCGACCCGAGAATTGAACCCTGTGGCACCCCCATAGCGACTGCCAGAGGTCCGGACAACAGGCCCTCCGATTTGACACACTGAACTCTATCAGAGAAGTAGTTGGTGAACCAGGCGAGGCAATCATTTGAGAAACCAAGACTATTGAGTCTGCCGATGAGGATGTGGTGATTGACAGAGTCGAAAGCCTTGGCCAGGTCAATGAATACAGCTGCACAGTATTGTTTCTTATCGATGGCGGTTAAGATATCGTTTAGGACCTTGAGCGTGGCTGAGGTGCACCCATGACCAGCTCTGAAACCAGATTGCATAGCGGAGAAGGTGCGGTGGGATTCGAAATGGTCAGTAATCTGTTTGTTGACTTGGCTTTCGAAGACCTTAGAAAGGCAGGGTAGGATAGATATAGGTCTGTAGCAGTTTGGGTCAAGAGTGTCCCCCCCTTTGAAGAGGGGGATGACCGCAGCTGCTTTCCAATCTTTGGGAATCTCAGACGATACGAAAGAGTGGTTGAATAGGCTAGTAATAGGGGTTGCAAGAATTTCGGCAGATAATTTTAGAAAGAAAGGGTCCAGATTGTCTAGCTGATTTGTAGGGGTCCAGATTTTGCAGCACTTTCAGAACATCAGCTGACTGGATTTGGGAGAAGGAGAAATGGGAAAGGCTTGGGCGAGAAGCTGTGGGGGGTGCAGTGCTTTTGACCGTGGTAGGAGTAGCCAGGTGGAAAGCATGGCCAGCTGTAGAAAAATGCTTCTTGAAATGTTCAATTATAGTGGATTTATCGGTGTTGACAGTTTCCTATCCTCAGTGCAGTGGGCAGCTGGGAGGAGGTGCTCTTATTCTCCATAGACTTTACAGTGTCCCAGAACTTTTTTGAGTTTGTGTTGCAGGAAGCAAATTTCTGCTTGAAAAAGCTAGCCTTGGTTTTTCTAACTGCCTGTGTATATTGGTTTCTAACTTCCCTGAAAAGCTGCATATCACGGGGGCTGTTCGATGCTAATGCAGAATGCCACAGGATGTTTTTGTGTTGGTTAAGGGCAGTCAGGTCTGGAGAGAACCAAGGGCTATATCTGTTCCTGGTTCTAAATTTCTTGAATGGGGCATGCTTATTTAAGATGGTGAGGAAGGCATTTGGAAGGAAGGAAGGCAAATGCTGTGAATAACCTGTGTAAACTAATGCCCATGTGCTCTCCATTAGAAATGCCTGTAGCAGCATCCCCACCAAATCCTGCTGCTGAGGTTGAACCATTGTCTATAGACCCTGCTGACTGGCCTTCAGTTCTGACTTCTTACATCAGCTGATATCTCAAAGTGCTGTACAGAAACCCAGCCTAAAACCCCAAACAGCAAGCAATGCAGGTGTAGAAGCACGGTGGCTAGGAAAAACTCCCTAGAAAGGCCAAAACCTAGGAAGAAACCTAGAGAGGAACCAGGCTATGAGGGGTGGCCAGTCCTCTTCTGGCTGTGCCGGGTGGAGATTATAACAGCACAAGGCCAAGATGTTCAAATTTTCATAAATGACCAGCATGGTCAAATAATAATAATCATAGTAGTTGTCGAGGGTGCAACAAGTCAGAAACTCAAGAGTAAGTCTCAGTTGGCTTTTTCATAGCCGATCTTTGAGAGTATCTCTACCGCTCCTGCTGTCTCTAGAGAGTTGAAAACAGCAGGTCTGGGACAGGTAGCACATCCGGTGAACAGGTCAGGGTTCCGTAGCCGCAGGCAGAACAGTTGAAACTGGAGCAGCAGCATGGCCAGGTGGACTGGGGACAGCAAGGAGTCATCATGCCAGGTAGTCCTGAGGCATGGTCCTAGGGTTCAGGTCCTCCGAGAGAGAGAAAGAAAGAAAGAGAGAAAGAGAGAATTAGAGAGAGCATATTTAAATTCACACAGGACACCAGATAAGACAAGAGAAATACTCCAGATGTAACAGACTGACCCTAGCCCCCCGACACATAAACTACTGCAGCATAAATACTGGAGGCTGAGACAGGAGGGGTCAGGAGACACTGTGGTCCCATCCGATGAAACACCTGGACAGGGCCAAACAGGCAGGATATAACCCCACCCACTTTGCCAAAGCACAGCCCCCACACCACTGGAGGGATAACTCCAACCACCAACTTACCATCCTTAGACAAGGCCGAGTATAGCCCACAAAGATCTCCGCCACGGCACAACCCAAGGGGGTGGCACCAACCCAGACAGGAAGACCACGTCAGTGACTCAACCCACTCAAGTGACGCACCCCTCCTAGGGACGGCATGGAAGAACACCAGTAAGCCAGTGACTCAGCCCCTGAAAAAGGGTTAGAGGCAGAGAATCCCAGTGGAGAGAGGGGAACCGGTCTGGCAGAGACAGCAAGGGCGGTTCGTTGCTCCAGCCTTTCTGTTCACCTTCACACCCCTGGGCCAGACTACACTTAATCATAGGACCAACTGAAGAGATGAGTCTTCAGTAAAGACTTAAAGGTTGAGACTGAGTCTGTGTCTCTCAATTGGGTAGGCATTCCATAAAAATGGAGCTCTATAGGAGAAAGCCCTGCCTCCAGCTGTTTGCTTAGAAATTCTAGGGACAATTAGGAGGCTTGTGACCGTAGCGTACGTGTAGGTATGTACGGCAGGACCAAATCGGAAAGATAGGTAGGAGCAAGCCCATGTAATGCTTTGTAGGTTAGCAGTAAAACCTTGAAATCAGCCCTTGCCTTAACAGGAAGCCAGAGGCTAGCACTGGAGTAATATGATCAAATATTTTGGTTCTAATCAGGATTCTAGCAGCCGTATTTAGCACTAACTGAAGTTTATTTAGTAGGTAGACGGAAAGTAGAGCATTGCAGTAGTCCAACCTAGAAGTAACAAAAGCATGGATACATTTTTCTGCATCATTTTTGGACAGAAAGTTTCTGATTTTTGCAATGTTACGTAGATGGAAAAAAGCTGTCCTTGAAACAGTCTTGATATGTTCTTCAAAAGAGAGATCAGGGTACAGAGTAACGCCGAGGTCCTTCACAGTTTTATTTGAGACGACTGTACAACCATCCAGATTAATTGTCAGATTCAACAGAAGATCTCTTTGTTTCTTGGGACCTAGAACAAAAATCTCTGTTTTGTCCGAGTTTAAAAGTAAAAAGTTTGCAGCCATCCACTTCCTTATGTCTGAAACACAGGCTTCTAGCGAGGGCAATTTTGGGGCTTCACCATGTTTCATTGAAATGTACAGCTGTGCGTCATCCGCATAGCAGTGAAATTTAACATTATGTTTTTGAATTACATCCCCAAGAGGTAAAATATATAGTGAAAACAATAGTGGTCCTAAAACGGAACCTTGAGGAACACCGAAATTTACAGTTTATTTGTCAGAGGACAAACCATTCACAGAGACAAACTGATATCTTTCCCGACAGATAAGATCTAAACAAGGCCAGAACTTGTCCATGTAGACCAATTTGGGTTTCCAATCTCTCCAAAAGAATGTGGTGATCGATGGTATCAAAAGCAGCACTAAGATCTAGGAGCACGAGGACAGATGCAGAGCCTTGGCCTGACGTCATTAAAAGGTCATTTAACACCTTCACAAGTGCAGTCTCAGTGCTATGATGGGGTCTAAAACCAGACTGAAGTGTTTCGTATACATTATTTGTCTTCAGGAAGGCAGTGAGTTCCTGCGCAACAGCTTTTTCTAAAGAGGAATGGAAGATTCGATATAGGCCGATAGTTTTTTATAATTTCTGGGTCAAGATTTGGCTTTTTCAAGACAGGCTTTATTACTGCCACTTTTAGTGAGTTTGGTACACATCCGGTGGATAGAGAGCCGTTTATTATGTTCAACATAGGAGGGCGAAGCACAGGAAGCAGCTCTTTCAGTAGTTTAGTTGGGATAGGGTCCAGTATGCAGTTTGAAGGTTTAGAGGCCATGATTATTTTCATCATTGTGTCAAGAGATATAGTACTAAAACACTTTAGTGTCTCCCTTGATCCTAGGTCCTGGCACAGTTGTACAGACTCAGGACAACGGAGCTTTGGAGGAATACGCAGATTTAAAGAGGAGTCCGTAATTTGCTTTCTAATGATCATGATCTTTTCCTCAAAGAAGTTCATGAATTCATTACTGCTGAAGTGAAAGCCATCCTCTCTTGGGGAATGCTGCTTTTTAGTTAGCTTTGCGACAGTATCAAAAATAAATTTCGGATTGTTCTTAATTGAGGAAAATACCTCAATTAAGTTGGAAAAATAAGATGATCGAGCAGCAGTGAGGGCTCTCCGATACTGCACGGTACTGTCTTTCCAAGCTAGTCGGAAGACTTCCAGTTTGGTGTGGCGCCATTTCCGTTCCAATTTTCTGGAAGCTTGCTTCAGAGCTCGTGTATTTTCTGTATACCAGGGAGCTAGTTTCTTATGACAAATGTTTTTAGTTTTTAGGGGTGCAACTGCATCTAGGGTATTGCGCAAGGTTAAATTGAGTTCCTCAGTTAGGTGGTTAACTGATTTTTGTCCTCTGATGTCCTTGGGCAGGCAGAGGGAGTCTGGAAGGGCATCAAGGAATCTTTGGGTTGTCTGAGAATTTATAGCACGACTTTTAATGCTCCTTGGTTGGGGTCTGAGCAGATTATTTGTTGCGATTGCAAACGTAATAAAATGGTGGTCCGATAGTCCAGGATTATGAAGAAAAACATTAAGATCCACAACATTTATTCCAAGGGACAGAACTGGGTCCAGAGTATGACTGTGGCAGTGAGTAGGTCCAGAGACAT
Organism: Salmo trutta; assembly: GCF_901001165.1. Taxonomy (NCBI): domain Eukaryota; kingdom Metazoa; phylum Chordata; class Actinopteri; order Salmoniformes; family Salmonidae; genus Salmo; species Salmo trutta. The sequence continues at coordinate 42,878,415 of NC_042974.1, read as the reverse complement.
GTTGGACAAAACCCACTGAGTCGATGATGGCTCCGAAAGCCTTTTGGAGTGGGTCTGTGGACTTTTCTATGTGAATTAAAGTCACCAAAAAATGTTATATTATCTGCGATGACTACAAGGTCCGATAGGAATTCAGGGAACTCAGTGAGGAACACTGCATATGGCCCAGGAGGCCTGTAAACAGTAGCTATAAAAAGTGATTGAGTAGGCTGCATAGATTTCATGACTAGAAGCTCAAAAGACGAAAACGTTGTTGTTGTTTTTTTGGGGGGAAATTAAAATTTGCTATCATAAATGTTAGCAACACCTCCGCCTTTGTGGGATGCGCAGGGGATATGGTCACTAGTGTAACCAGGGGTTGAGGCCTCATTTAACACAGTAAATTCCTCAGGCTTAAGCCATGTTTCAGTCAGGCCAATCACATCAAGATTATGATCAGTCATTAGTTCATTGACTATAACTGCCTTGGAAGTGAGGGATCTAACATTAAGTAGCCGTATTTTGAGATGTGAAGTATCACAATCTCTTTCAATAATCGCAGAGATGGAGGAGGTCTTTATTCTAGTGAGATTGCTAAGGCGAACGCCGCCATCTTTAATTTTGCCGAACCTAGGTCGAGGCACAGACACGGTCTCAATGGGGATAGCTGAGCTGACTACACTGACTGTGTTAGTGGCAGACTCCACTAAGCTGGCAGGCTGGCTAACAGCCTGCTGCCTGGCCTGCACCCTATTTCATTGTGGAGCTAGAGGAGTTAGAGCCCTGTCTATGTTCATAGATAAGATGAGAGTCCGTCACTCCTCAACAGGCCAGGCGTGGTCCTGTTTGTGGGTGAGTCCCAGAAAGAGGGCCAATTATCTACAAATTCTATCTTTTGGGAGGGGCAGAAAACCGTTTTCAACCATTGAGTTGTGAGACTGCTGTAGAGCTCATCACTCCCCCTAACTGGGAGGGGGCCAGAGACAATTAATCGATGCCGACACATCTTTCTAGCTGATTTACACGCTGAAGCTATGTTGCGCTTGGTGACCTCTGACTGTTTCATCCTAACATCGTTGGTGCCGAAGTGGATAACAATATCCCTATACTCTCTACACTCGCCAGTTTTAGCTTTAGCCAGCACCATCTTCAGATTAGCATTAACGTCGGTAGCCCTGCCCCCTGGTAAACAGTGTATGATCGCTGGATGATTCGTTTTAAGTCTAATACTGCGGGTAATGGAGTCGCCAATGACTAGGGTTTTCAATTTGTCAGAGCTAATGGTGGGAGGCTTCGGCGTCTCAGACCCCATTACGGGAAGAGTAGAGACCAGAGAAGTCTCGGCCTCTGACTCCGACTCTCTTAATGGGGAGAACCGATTGAAAGTTTCTGTCGGCTGAATAAGCGACACCGGTTGAGCATTACAGCGTTTCCCTCCAGAAGCCATGAGAAAGTTGTCCGGCTGCGGGGACCGTGCGAGGGGGTTTATACTAACGTTACTATCTGTACTTACTGGTGGCACAGACGCTGTTTCATCCTTTCCTACACTGAAATTGCCCTTGCCTAACGATTGCGTCTGAAGCTGGGCTTGCAGCACAACTATCCTCGCCATAAGGCAATCGTTCTCCTGTATATTATGAGTACAACGACTGCAATTAGAAGACATCATGATAATGTTACTACTTAGCTTCGGCTGTTGGAAGTCCTGACGAACCATGTCCCGATAAAACCTCCGGAGTGAAAAAGTTGAATGTAAAAAACAAGGAAAAAACAAAAAATATAAGCGGTAATCAAAAAGTAAAAACCGTGAAGTTGTCAAGTAGCAAAGTAAGATTGGCAACAAAACGCACAGCAGCACGTAAACAAGTCTGCAAGTTGTGACCGGAAACAAACAGGAAACAAGAAGCACATTAGGTTAAGGTCCTGGAGTGGCCAGTTAATCAGTAGACCCAGTTAACCGTGTCCAAAAAGGGACCTCGAGTCACACCACCAGCTACCTTGGCCACCAAATACAGAATGAACTCATTGATTTGTTGAGCATCAAGGTCATTTCAATAATGGTGAGTGACATCAAGCTGGCAAAATTATTCTTTATCTTTCTAGATTGCAACTCAGATGTCAGCCACACTGAACAGTTGTCAGTTGTGATTATAATTGTTTCACTGAAGGAGGAGCCCCACATAAAGGAACATTTTATGTGGTTTTTGGAGGCAGAGGAGTCCACTGGCCAACACTTGGCATCCCTGATTCTCAAAACATTTGAGGAGCTAAAAATTCATTTTGATGACTGCAGAGGACAGTCTTATGATAATGGGGCCAACATGAGAGGGAAAAACAAAAGTGTCCAAGCCAGACTCCTGGAAATTAATCCAAGAGCTCTATTTGTACCATGTGTGGCTCACACATTGAACCTGGTTGTGGCTGATGCTGCTAAAAGTTCTGTCGGTGCTACAGGTTACTTTGGCATCTTATACAAACTGTACACCTTGTTCTCAGCCTCCAAACAGCGATGGGACATCCTGAAAAAACATGTGGACATCACTTTGAAGATGTGGACTAAGACAAGGTGGGAGAGTAAAGTTCTTCAGGATTAGTGGGTCCTCTGCGGGACGGTTGAGCTAACGTAGGCTAATGCGATTAGCATGCGGTTGTAAGTAACAAGAACATTTCCCAGGACATAGACATATCTGATATTGGCAGAAATCTTAAATTCTTGTTAATCTAACTGCACTATCCAATTTACAGTAGCTATTACAGTGAAATAATGCCATGCTATTGTTTGAGGAGAGTGCACAGTTTTGAACATGAAAGTTATTAATAAACAAATTAAGCACATTTGGGCAGTCTTGATACATTTTGAACAGAAATGTAATGGTTCATTGTATCAGTCTAAAACTTTGCACATACACTGCTTCCATCTAGTGGCCATTATCTAAATTGCCCCTGGTTTGGCCTAATACCTTATGGCCTTTCTCTTGCATTTCAAAGATGATGGTACAAAAAAAATACTAAAAAACAGTAGTTTCTTTCTTTATATTATCTTTTACCAGATCTAAATGTGTTGAATTCTCGTACATTGCTTTCACCTTTCTACAAACTTCAAAGTGTTTCCTTTCAAATGGTACCAAGAATATCCATCTCCTTGCTTCAGGTGTGGGGGGGGTGGGTGGGTGGGGGGGGGGGGGCTGAAGGGGGGGTTCGCCCAGGGAGCCATACAAGCTAGAACCGCCCCTGATAGGAACAACATGAATTTGTGCATGCGGCAGATGTGGTGCAACTCGAGTTTGACAATCAGGTGAGTTTGTCCTACTTCCACTCGCCCTCTCTCTGGTCAGTCTCACTGGAAGAAAGGAAGGAGAGAGCAGGGACCGTGAGAGGTGTATCCTCTGCTGCTCTCTCCCTCCGCTGAGACCAATGCCGTGTTCAAAACAACTGGGAACTCGGAAATCTTCAACTTCAATGTGTTCAAAACAACTATGAATCTCTGGGGGGAAAAAAAATCGTTTTGAACTGTCATCTAACTTTGAATTCCAAGTCGGAAACACTGGCATCTTTCTAAAGCTCCGACCTTCCAATTTTAAGATCACTGACGTCATGATTTGACCTAGTTTTTTGTCAGTTCCCAGTTGTCTTGAAAGCACCATGACCATCAGATGCAGGTACCATTGGTCCAGGAAAATAAAAAAGTGAATTATTTGCAAATTATTTAAATTTATGCTCAGCTGTTCCTCGCAAGTGCTACACCAACTGATATATTTTGTTACCAAAGCCAGAGGTTTGAAATATAATATGGTCTGAGAAGAACAATATTGGCAGACCAGGCATATAGTCAATATTCTGTGATAATGTATTAGGCCTACTGTACAAACCTCATTCCTACAGAACTATTTTTGTTAGGTTAACGTTACATTGATTAAAAAACAATCTGAGCGGTAGATCTCAGCTTGCTTTTTGACTGCAAAAGTGATCTTAACTCAGAAAAGGTTGCTGTAAGGCATTTACCAGAGTGTTTCTTAGGTTTTTTCTTACCTTCATATCCAGCAGCCAGCTGATATGGCAGACAGTGACTCTGCATTGCAGCATTAAATCCAAGACAACAGAGAGAAACTAGGGGGAATCTAGAGCTTCCCCTGCTGGATACTGCAAGGTCGAGCAACTATTGGGCTTTTTATTCTATAAAATGGGCCAAGGGCTGCCAACACATTGACCCTCTTTTGCATTATAAAATGGGACAAGAACGCTGAGTCATGTAATAAGTATTTTATTTTACCATGACTTGAGTTTGCATAGTGAATGCAGCCAAACTATCCATTACAGTGTTAGCGTATGCTATACCAAAACTCAAACATTGTTCAGCAGTTTTATGTGCACATGTTCATGCCATCTTATCACATGTCGTGCAGTCAGACCAGCGAGCCAGTAGAAACATTGACACACTCCACTGCACGACTGGGAGAGGTCTGTTTGCCTCTTGTTCAGCGCATCAACCCCTCCCTCCCTCACGCCCGCCTGCCTGCCTCTCTCTCTCTCTAAGCCTCCTTCACTCCCTATCCCTCCTATGCTGCCTGCTTTGGATTGATTTGTGCCTTCTGATCCACATGCTGCTCAGAGCGTAGCAGAGCAGAGCTGCATGTTGGAGCTGGTTAGTTCCAGCCCACAGCCACTGCTCCCCAGCTAGATGTGACTGTGTCTGTGCAGTGCTGCCATGCTGGTCAGGGGTCAGTCAGTCAGTCACCGTGTAACACGGCCCCAAACACTCTTCACCACAGGGCCTTTGCACTGCAATGCTCATTTAGCTGTGAGCCACAGAGCCTCTCCAGAGCCAAGAGGAAAAATGTTTCCTTATGTCAATCAATCAGCTGTTATGGTGAAGGGCATGACTTAATTAGTATTAAAATGGTCATACACAAACAAACAAACACACATACATGTAGGCTACACAAAGAAATAGACACAAGCACAGTTGTGGGTCCGCACGCACACACACACACACTGACACAGTGTTTCATTTTTAGCATTGCCATGACAGCTCTCTCAAATGTTATTGTCTTTCGATGGTTTGGGTCATTTTGGTTCAGTGTTTGTCTTGCTAAAGGGTAAGTACACAGCACAAAGTGACCATGGAAGGTTCTTATTTTGGAGCCAGCTGAAGACATTGAACATTTGTAAGGAGGGCAGAAGGCTTTGGGGCATTTCTACGCTAAAAGCTCTCTCTGGTTTTCATGAGACCATGTTTTCCAAAAACTCTGTTAATATCTATTCCAAATCAAGATTTATAGATGTTGGCAGAATGAATGGGGTGTCAGCTGTGACATGGTACTTTGAGTTTGAAAAAATCTTGGTTATTGAACTACAGTAAGTGAAGTGGATTTACACCCGGTAACAGAATTACGGTAACGGAATTAAATCATGGGTCCCTGATCTTTACTACACAGAAATGCATAATTATGGAAATGAATGTCATTCTCCTCATGTTTCACACGTTTGGACATCACAGCGCAGCACAGTAAAGCACAGTGCAGTACAATACAGCACTGCATAGTAGAGTAGTGTGGAGTAGAGTTCAGTACAGTGCAGTAGAGTACAGTAGTGTTCAGTACAGTACAGTATAGTTCAATACAATATACTGTACAATCAGTACAATATACTGAATTCTACTGTACTATACTCAACTTTTCTTTACTGTACTGTACTGTATTGTACTGTACTGACTGTACTACTGTATTATATTGGATTGCACGCTATTGTGCTCTACTCACTGTACTATATTGTACTGTATTGTACTGTACTCTACTGTGCTCTACTCACTGTAGAGTACAGTGCTGTACTGTGTTGTACTCAGTACTGTACTGTACTTTACTGTACTCTACTGTGCTCTACTCACAGTACTGCACTATCTAAAGTTGTGAAACATATGTATATGATAGGTGCATGTGACCCAGCTGCGGTACGTGACTATAATGAGTTCCCATTGTAGCCAATTCAATTGCAGTAAATCCGTTACTGATTTTTTGGTAATTACGTTCTTCAGAGTTTTAAACACTTAATTATTAATCAAAATTGATATCAGTAAAATCCCTGTAACTAATTGGCAAGTCTACAATTAATTCAGTAAACATAAATGATCCTCCTACCTCAACAGTGAGAGAAATTAGAAAATATCTTAAAGATATGTGGGCTTTTGATAATGGAATTACAAGGCACAAGGCAATATTTCTTAAACTTAAAGAAGATAAACAATTTCTCCGAAACTGTTGGTAGTAGTTGGCAGGGGTCTTTATGATACCATTATTGTGTTTTGATGTATTTCTGATACCTTTTCGGTAGATGTTTTCTAAGACCCCTTTTCCATCTGTTTATTCAGAAATCAAAGCCTTTACTTATGCCTAATTTTTATGAAACATTTTAGAAAAATGTATCTATGCTTTAATTTCTAAAAAATATACTCTTAGCTTTCATTTGACACCCAATTTGATATGCTCCTATGAACTTCTCATGTTGGTGCCCTTAGGTCCTTTTCGATGAATGCCCTTTGTGGGATTTAAACAGTGTAAAGACATGACAGTAAATATATTTTTCCTACAGGCAAAGAGGACGAGAACATTCTAGCTGAAGAAAGAGTACATTGGTATTTTGTGGATTTGCCTCACTTTGAAGTTGGAACACATTTTCCTTCCATCATTACTTATGGGAGGCCCTGGTTGTCAGGTCTAAGCCCATTTACTGGGAAGCCTGCCAAACTGTCCCATAATAAGGGTTTTGTATGTGACAGAAATCAGACCACAGCACAGGCTAAGATCCATCACTATCAAAAGAACAGACTTGAGCTAGGGCTAATGTTCCTCACTCGCAGCCTTATTAAATCCAATTCACCAGACGTCTGATGTCGTGCAGCATCAAATTACCTTTTAATTGTATGATCATTGTGCCTTAATTACCTCCTCGATCCACGGTGATAAGTGACTAATTGTTGTGTAAGGCTTGTTTGTATAATCTAGTGCAGTGCAGCTAAATGCAGGTGCTGCTGAGGGATAGATCAGAATTTACTTGGGGAGGGATAGTCCAAAATATGGGAGGATTGTCAAGCCTTTTTGTTTGCTTTGGGAAGGGCTGTGTGTTTTTTTATTGGGCACAGGCAATGGTATTGTGTTTTTTCCCTGGTTTACATTGTCTTTTGCAGGTTTTACTATATCATTTCTTCCATCCTATCCACATTTCCTTATCTGCTTGCATGCAAGTGTTTTGGTACTTCCCTTGTGTACTACACTTTTCCATGTACTATCTTTTACTACACCACAGGTCAATAGTCTACCAGTCTAACTGCCTATCCTGCCCTCTATCCACCATTCGCTTGTGGATTGTTTGTCCAGATCTTCAATAGGCTAACTAGCAATCATACCACACATAAAATCATCCATAGCTGCATCAATGTTCAATATGAATCCACAAGAACAAATAGGAATAGCTGATAGGCAGCAGGTATATTTCACTGGTCATCCCCAAAGCCAACACTTCCTTTGGTCGCCTTTCCTTACAGTTTTCTGCTGCCAATGACTGGACCGAATTGCAAAAATCACTGAAGCTAGAGTCTTATATCTCCCTCTCTAACTTTAAGCATCAGCTGTCAGAGCAGCATACCGATCACTGTACCTGTACACAGCCAATCTGTAAATAGCACACCCAACTACCTCATACCCATATTGTTATTTAATCCTCTTGCTCTTTTGCACCCCAGTATCTCTACTTGCACATCATCATCTGCAAATCTATCACTCCAGTGTTAATGCTAAATTGTAATTATTTTGCCTCTATGGCCTATTTATTGCCTTACCTCCCGACTCTCCTACATTTGCACACACTATACATAGATTTTTCTATTGTGTTATTGACTGTACGTTTGTTTATGTATAACTCTGTGTTGTTGTTTTTGTTGCACTGCTTTGCTTTATCTTGGCCAGGTCGCAGTTGTAAATGAGAACTTGTTCTCAACTGGCCTATCTGGTTAAATAAAGGTTAAATAAATTATAATACAATAAAAAATAAATAGGCAACAGAGAGGCCAGGTTAAACAACAGTGAAGACATGAGACACACAGCTCAAAAAGCTCCCTATTGATTTTGTTTAGGGACAATACAATTATCCTGCCTAGATTCACCTACAATGAATAATTGCACTATTGTTTTGAAATGAGTACAAAATGCTACTCTAGGCTGCAGTGAAAATGTCATTTGAATAACGTCACAAAAGCCCTGTGATTAGAATTTTTCATTCCATTTGGATCAGTTGTGGGTTTACTCTCGACAGTTTGTAAGGTCTAGAAAGGCACAGTAGCAAGCCAGTCTGGATGTATTTTTACTTCTGCTACTGAATGCGCTGTCTCTTGCAAATCATATACTCCCAGCAGACAGATATTCAGGAAAGTTTAACACAAGCTCTGCCTCCTTTCCAATCAGAGTGGCTATTCCCCACACACCTAGAACCTAACGTTTCAATATAGCCTAAATATTTATTATTTTACTTTTTCATTGGCTAAATTAAGTTTGATTGTGTGCTCCATATTCAGTTTAAGATAGGTTATAAGTTGGTCTATTGTATACAATAAATAACATTAGCCTATTTCTATCATTTGTTGGGTATGTAGGCACTAGCCTTTGTTGGTAATTGCTGCAATATAGCCTGTTCAAAACCTTTGTGAAGGTTTAATTCAGTTTAAGTTTAAAAATGTTATGTTACATGCACAAGTCAAATGCCTTTCTTGGAAGCTCTAACCCCAATAATGCAGTAATCAATAACAATGTAATACAAAAAATAACAAGGTAGAACAAAACACACAAGATATAAAAATAAGAAATATTAAGAACACGATAAAGTAAGTAAGCATACTACAGTGCATTCGGAAAGTATTCAGACCCCTTGACTTTTTCCACATTTTGTTACATTATAGCCTTATGGAAACTAACAAAAATCTAATCAATCTACACACAATACCCCATAATGACAAAGCAAAAACAGGTTTCTCAAAAATTTTGAAAATGTATATATATATATAAAAACTGAAATATCACATTTGCATAAGTATTCAGACCCTTTACTCAGTACTTTGTTGTAGCACCTTTGGCAGTGATTACAGCCTCGAGTCATCTTGGGAATAACAAGATGACTCTGCAGATACTCTCACGTTCTGTCAGGTTGGATGAGGACAGCTATTGTCAGGTCTCCCCAGAGATGTTCGATCAGGATCAAGTCCGGCTCTGAGTGGGCCGCTCAAGGACATTCAGAGACTTGTCCCGAAGCCACTGCTGCGTTGTCTTGGCTGTGTGCTTAGGGTTGTTGTCCTATTGGAAGGTGAACCTACGCCCCAGTCAGTCCTGATCACTCTGGTTTTCATCTCTGTACTTTGCGCCATTCATATTTCCCTCGATCCTGACTAATCTCCGAGTCCCTTCCTCTGAAAAACATCCCCACAGCATGATGCTGTCACCACCGTAGTTCCCCGTAGGTATGGTGCCCAGATTCCTCCATCAATAAAATGTATTTATAAAGCCCTTTTTACCTCAGCAAATGTCAAAACCCAGCCTAAAACCACAAACAGCAAGCAATGCAGGTGTAGAAGCACAGTGGCTAGGAAAAACTCCCTAGAAAGGCACGGAACCTAGGAAGAAACATAGAGTGGAACCAGGCTCTGAGGGGTGGCCAGTCCTATTCTCAAATCAAATTAAATCACATTTTATTGGTCACATACACATGCTTAGCAGATGTTATTGAGGGTGTAGCAAATGCTTGTGTTTCTAGCTCTGACAGTGCAGTAATATCTAACAAGTAATATCTAGCAATTTCACAACATATACCCAATACACACAAATCTAAGTAAAGGAATGTAATTAAGAATATATAGATATATGGATGAGCAATGTCAGAGCGGCATATACTAATAAACAGTAGAATAGTATAGAATACAGTATATACATATGAGATCAGTAATGCAAGCTATGTAAACATTATTAAATTGACTAGTGTTCCGTTTATTAAAGTGGCCAGTGATTTCAAGTCTACGTATATAGGGAGCAGCCTCTATGTACTAGTGATGGCTATTTAAACTCTACAGGATCGGTGTCCCCCAGGTTTTTTACTTTGTATAATCTTTTACCAGGTCTAATGTGTTATATTCTCCTACATTAATTTCACTGGATGATAGCAGGGTGAATAGAAAGTGGCTTGGGTGGTTGTTGTCCTTGATGATCTTTTTGGCCTTCCTGTGACATTGGGTGCTGTAGGTGTCCTGGAGGGCAGGTAGTTTGCCCCTGGTGATGCATTGGGCAGACCGCACTACCCTCTGGAGTACCGGTTCGGTTGCGGGCAGTGCAGTTGCCGTACCAAGCGGTGATACAGCCCGACAGGATGCTCTCAATTGTGCATCTGTAAAAGTTTGTGAGGGTTTTAGGTTGCGCCTTCTTCACCACACTGTCTGTGTAGGTGGACCATTTCAGTTTGTCAATGATGTGTACACCAAGACATTTGAAGCTTTCCAGTTTCTCCACTGCGGTCCCGTCGATGTGGATAGGGGGTTGCTCCCTCTGCTGTTTCCTAAAGTCCATGATCATTTCCTTTGATGTTGAGTGAGTGGTTATTTTCCTGGCACCACACTCCCAGAGCCCTCACCTCCTCCCTGTAGGCTGTCTCGTCATTGTTGGTAATCAAGCCTACTACTGTTGTGTCATCAGCAAACTTGATGATTGAGTTGGAGGTGTGCTTGGCCACGCAGTCATGGGTGAACAGTGACTACAGGAGGGGGCTGAGCACGCACCCTTGTGGGGCCCCAGTGTTGAGGATCAGCGAAGTGGAGATGTTGTTTCCTACCTTTACCACCTGGGTGCGGCCCGTCAGGAAGTCCAGGACCCAGTTGCAATGTCCACTTGGGAGAGATGAGGATTCCAGTGCCACCACCCCGCTGGCTCGATGCTCTAGGGGTATGCGAGAACACGTGGGCAGACGAGGAGAGAGCAGTAGGAGTAGCAGTGTTATCTGTGGTAATCCATGTTTCCGTCAGCGCCAGGAAGTCTAGGGACTGGAGGGTAGCATAGGCTGAGATGAACTCAGCCTTGTTGGCCGCAGACCGGCAGTTCCAGAGGCTGCCGGAGACCTGGAACTCCACGTGGGTCATGCGCGCTGGGACCACCAGGTTAGAGTGGCAGCGGCCACGTGGTGTGAAGCGTTTGTATGGCCTGTGCAGAGGGGAGAGAACAGGGATAGACAGACACATAGTTGACAAGCTACAGAAGAGGCTACGCTAATGCAAAGGAGATTGGAATGACAAGTGGACTACACGTCTCGAATGTTCAGAAAGTTAAGCTTACGTTGCGAAAATCTTATTGACTAAAATGACGAAAATGCTAGCTAACTAACACTAACACTACACTAATCAAGTTGTTCCGTTGTAATGTAATAGTTTCTACAGTGCTGCTAGTCGGTAGAGGTTGGCTATTATACAAAAACAACTTTGTAGCTAGCTAACATAACACTAATCAAGACGTTCCTTTGTAATGTATTTAGTTTCTACAATGCTGCTCGTCGGTAATAGTTGGCTAGGTATGGAAGGTAGTCAAAATGTTCCGTTGTAATGTATTAGTATCTACAGCGCTGCTAGTCGGTAACGGTTGGCTAGCTAGCAAACCCACTAGCTAGCAGTGGGTTTGATGACTAGGTGTGTTGACTAAATCTGGAGTCTGGACAAGGCGTCGCGTCGCGGCTGGCTAGCTAACCTCGATAATTACTCTAAACTACACAATTATCTTAGATACAAAGACAGCAAAGACAACTATGTAGCTAGCTAACTAACACTAACACTACACTAATCAAGTCGTTCCGTTGTAATGTAATAGTTTCCACAGTGCTGCTAGTCGGTAGAGGTTGGCTATTATACAAAAGCAACTTTGTAGCTAGCTAACATAACACTAATCAAGACGTTCCTTTGTAATGTATTTAGTTTCTACAATGCTGCTTGTCGGTAATAGTTGGCTAGGTATGGAACAATGGCGTCGCGGGGGACGGAAATAGCTGGCTAGCTAACCTCGATAATTACTAAACTACACAATTATCAAGCTATGACAAAGACAACTATGTAGCTAGCTAGCTAACACTGCACTAGTCAAATCGTTCCGTTGTAATGTATTAGTATCTACAGCGCTGCTAGTCGGTAACGGTTGGCTAGCTAGCAAACCCACTAGCTAGCAGTGGGTTTGATGACTAGGTGTGTTGACTAAGTCTGGAGTCTGGACAAGGCGTCACGTCGCGGCTGGCTAGCTAACCTCGATAATTACTCTAAACTACACAATTATCTTAGATACAAAGACAGCAAAGACAACTATGTAGCTAGCTAACTAACACTAACACTACACTAATCAAGTCGTTCCGTTGTAATGTAATAGTTTCTACAGTGCTGCTAGTCGGTAGAGGTTGGCTAGCTAGCAGTGTTGACTAGCTAGCAGCTAGCAGTGTTGACTACGTTAGGAGGACGAAAAAATAGCTAGCCTCGATAATTACTCTAATTACTCTAAACTACACAATTATCTTTGATAGCTAAGAAAAATTGCTCAGATCAAACAAACCAAACCGTTGTAATGTAAAGAAACCGTTGTAATGTAATGTAAAGAAGTGTAATATTACCTGTGGAGCGAAGCGAAGTGCGACTGCTCGCTCCGGACCGGAAGTCACAGGGATGCCGCCTGGGCCGCCTTGCGAGGGTTGAAATGCTTAAATGTCTTACTCAAGTCAGCCACAGAGAAGGAGAGCCCACAATCCTTGGTAGCGGTCCACGTCGGTGGCACTGTGTTATCCTCAAAGCGGGTGAAGAAGGTGTTTAGCTTATCCGAAAGCAAGACGTCAGTGTCCACGACGTGGCTGGTTTTCCTTTTGTAGACCATGATTGTTTGTAGACCCTGCCACATGCGTCTCGTGTCTGAGCTGTTGAATTGCGACTCCACTTTGTCACTATACTGATGTTTTTCTTGTTTGATTGCCTTGCGCAGGGAATAACTACACTGATTTTATTCTGCCATATTCCCAGTTACCTTGCCATGGTTAAATGCGGTGGTTCGCACATTCAGTTTTGCATGAATGCTGCCATCTATCCATGGTTTCTGGTTAGGGTAGGTTTTAATAGTCACAGTGGATACAACATCCCCTATGCACTTCCTGATAAACTCAGTCACCGTGTCAGTATATACGTCAATGTTATTCTCTGAAGCTACCCGGAACATATCCCAGACCGCGTGATCAAAACAATCTTGAAGCGTGGATTTTGATTGGTCAGACCAGCGTTGGATAGTCCTTAGCACAGGTACTTCCTGTTTGAGTTTCTGCCTATAGGAAGGGTGGGAGCAAAATGGAGTCGTGGTCAGATTTGCCAAAAGGAGGGCGGGGGGAGCCTTCCCAGAAATTGGAGTAACAGTGGTCGAGTCTTTTAGCAGCGCGAGTACTACAGTCGATATGTTGATAGAACTTTGGCAGCCTTTTCCTGAAATTTGCTTTGTTCATTAACATCCCCTGCTACAATAAATGCAGCCTCAGGACATGTGGATTCCAGTTAGCATAAAGTCCAGTGAAGTTCTTTGGGGGCTCTCATGGTATCGGCTTGAGGGGGGATATACATGGCCGTAACTATATCCGAAGAAGATTCTCTTGCGAGATAATAAGGTCGGCATTTGATTGTGAAGTATTCTAGCTCAGGTGAACAAAAGGACTTGAGTTCCTGTATGTTATCACAATTACAGTGGCTTGCGAAAGTATTTCACCCCCTTGGCATTTTTCCTATTTTGTTGCCTTACAACCTGGAATATTTATTTATTTATTTTAATCATTTGATTTACACAACATGTCTATCACTTTGAAGATGCAAAATATTTTGTAATGTGAAACAAACAAGATATAAGACAAAAAAACAGAAAACTTGAACGTGCCTAACTATTCACCTCCCCAAAGTCAATACTTTGTAGAGCCACCGTTTGCAGCAATTACAGCTGCAAGTCCCTTAGGGTAGGTCTCTATAAGCTTGGCACATCTAGCCACTGGATTTCTGCCCATTCTTCAAGGCAAAACTGCTCCAGCTCCTACAAGTTGGATGGGTTCTGCTTGTGTACAGCAATCTTTAAGTCATACCACAGATCCTCAATTGGATTGAGGTCTGGGCTATGACTAGGTCATTCCAAGACATTTAACTGTTTCCCCTTAAACCACCCGAGTGTTGCTTTAGCAGTATGCTTAGGGTCATGTCCTGCTGGAAGGTGAACCTCCGTCCCAGTCTCAAATCTCTGGAAGACTGAAACAGGTTTCCCCTCAAGAATTTCCCTGTATTTATCGCCATCCATCATTCCTTCAATTCTGACCAGTTTCCCAGTCCCTGCCGATGAAAAACATCCCCACAGCATGATGCTGCCACCACCATGCTTCACTGTGGGGATGGGGTTCTCGGGTTGATAAGAGGTGTTGGGTTTGCGCCAGACATAGGGTTTTCCTTGATGGCCAAAAAGCAAAATTTTAGTCTCATCTGACCAGAGTACCTTCTTCCATATGTTTGGGGAGTCTCCAACATGCCTTTTGGCGAACACCAAACGTGTTTGCTTATTTTTTCTTTAAGCAATGGCGTTTTTTCTGGCCACTCTTCCTTAAAGCCCAGCTCTGTGGAGTGTACTGCTTAAAGTGATCCTATGGACAGATACTCCAATCTCTGCTGTGGAGCTTTGCAGCTCCTTCAAGGTTATCTTTGATCTCTTTGTTGCATCTCTGATTAATGCCCCCCTTGCCTGGTCTGTGAGTTTTGGTGGGCAGCCCTCTCTTGGCAGGTTTGTTGTAGTGCCATATTCTTTCCTTTTTTAATAATGGATTTAATGGTGCTCTGTGGGATGTTCAAAGTTTGGATATTTTTTTATATCCCAACCCTGATCTGTACATCTCCACAGCATTGTCCCTGAACTGTTTGGAGAGCTCCTTGGTCTTCATGGTGCAGCTTGCTTGGTGGTGCCCCTTGTTCAGTGGTGTTGCAGACTCTGGGGCCTTTCAGAACAGGTGTATATATACTGAGATCATGTGACAGATCATGTGACACTTAGATTGCTCTTTATTTAACTAATTATGTGACTTCTGAAGGTAATTGGTTGCACCAGATCTTATTTAGGTGTTTCATAGCAAAGGGGATGAATACATACGCACGCACCAGTTTTCCATTTTTTATTTTGTATAATTTTTTTCATTTCACTTCACCAATTTGGACTATTTTGTGTATGTCCATTACATGAAATCCAAATCCAAATCTATTTAATTTACAGGTTGTATTGCAACAAAATAGGAAAAACGCCAAGGGGGATGAATACTTTTGCAAGGCACTGTACACCATGAGTCATTGATCATGAAACCCCCGCCCTTCTTCTTCCCGGAGAGATTTTATGTGCATGGCCAAGATGTTCAAACGTTCATAGATGACCAGCAGGGTCAAATAATAGTAATCACAGAGGTTGAAGTGGGTACAAAAGGTCAGCACCTCAGGAGTAAATGTTAGTTGGCTTTTCATAACCAAGCATTCAGAGTTTGAGACAGCAGGTGTGGTAGAGAGAGAGAGTAAAAAACAGCAGGTCTGGGACAAGGTAGCACATCCGGTGAACAGGTCAGGGTTCCATAGCCACAGGCAGAACAGTTGAAACTGGAGCAGCAGCACAACCAGGTGGATTGGGGACAGCAAGGAGTCATCAGGCCAGGTAGTCCTGGGGCATGGTCCTAGGGCTCAGGTATTTCGGGAGGGGAGGGAGGGAAAGGGAGAGAGAGAGAATTAGAGGGAGCATACATAAACTCACACAGGACACCAGATAAGACAGAATTACACCAGATATAACAGACGGACCCTACCCCCTGACACAAACTATTGCAGCATAGATACTGGAGGCTGAGACAGGAGGGGTTGGGAGACACTGTGGCCCCGTCCGACGATACCCCCGCACAGGGCCAACCAGGCAGGATATAGCCCTCCCCCCACTTTTCCAAAGCACAGCCCCCACACCACTAGAGGGATATCCGCAGACCACCAACCTACTACCCTGAGACAAGGCTGATTATAGCCCACAAAGATCTCCTCCACTGCATGAGTCAGAGACAGGGCTTTAACTCCTCTAGCTCCACAATGAGATAGGGTGCAGGCCAGGCAGCAGGTTTTCAGCCTGGCTTCCAGCTTAGTGGAGTCTGCCACTAGCATAGTCAGTGTAGTCAGCTCAGCTATCCGCATTGAGACCATGTCTGTGCCCCGATCTAGGTTTGACTAAAAAAAAATCATGGCAGTATTCGCTTTAGCAATCTCACTGGAATAAAGACCTCCTCCATTCCAGTCATTATTGAAAGAGATTGTGATATCTCACATCTCACAATAAGGCTACTTAATGTTAGATCCCTCACTTCCAAGGCAGTTATAGCCAATGAACTAATCAGTGATTATAATCTTGATGTGATTGGCCTGACTGAAACATGGCTTAAGCCTGATTAATTAACTGTGCTAAATGAGGCCTCTCCTCCTGGTTCCAATAGTGACCATATCCCTGCGCATCCTGCGGAGGTGTGGCTAACTTTTATGATAGCAAATTTCAATTTACAGAAACAAAATGACTGCGTTTTTGTCTTTTGAGCTTCTACTCATGAAATCTATGCTACTCAATCACCTTTTGTACCTACTGTTTACAGTTCTCCTGGGTCGTATACAGCGTTCCTCACTGAGTTCCCTGAATTCCTATCAGACCTTGTAGTCATGGCAGAAAATATTCAAATTTTTGGTGACTTTAATATTCACATGGAAAAGTCCACAGACCCACTCCAAAAAGCTTTCGGAGCCATCATCGACTCAGTGGGTTTTGTCCAACATGTCTCCGGACCTACTCACTGCCACAGTCACACCCTGGACCTAGTTTTGTCCCGTGGAATAAATACTGTGGATCTAAACGTTTTTCCTCAAAGTCCTGGACTATCGGACAACCATCTTATTACGTTTGCAATGACAACAAGTAATCTGACCCCAACCAAGGAGCATTGAAAGCTGTGCTATAAATTCTCAGACAACCCAAAGATTCCTAGTTGCCCTTTCAGACTCCCTCCACCTACCCAAGGACGTCAGAGTACAAACATTGGTTAACCACCTAACTGAGGAACAACATTTAACCTTGCGTAATACCCTAGATGCAGTTGCACCACTAAAAACAGATAACATTTGTCACAAGAAACTAGCTCCCTGGTAGACAGAAAATACCCGAGCCCTGAAGCAGAAAATTTGGAACGGAAAGGGTGCTCCACCAAACTGGAAGTCTTCCGACTAGCTTGGAAAGACAGTACCATGCAATATTGAAGAGCCCTCACTGCTGCTCGACCATCCTATTTTTCCAACCTAATTGATGAGAATAGGAACAATCCAAAATAAATTTTTGATACTGTCGCAAAGCCAACTATAAAGCAGCATTCACTTCAGCAGTGATGAATTCATGAACTTCTTTGACGAAAAGTTCATGCCGTGACGTGACTTTCATTAATGTGATGAGTGTTATTTATCGAATCAACTAACTATGTTTACTTGCTACCCGATTAAATTAATCATGTGACAATTAACTCATTAGGAATTTGGGGCACCACGGAAGAAGATGTTTATAGAGTTACCATCTAACGAATTAAACTCTAAAAGATGCATAAGTTATATATCGATAACGGTCACTTATTAATCATTACCTCGTGTCAGTCTCATTCTGAACATTGCATACTCCTTGGATCCACAAGAACCCCAGCTTTACTTATGATTAAGCGCTACCCAAAATGTGTTTCATTATTTATTTACTAGCTAACTAAATAATAACACAGAATAACATAAACACTTAACACATGAGAAGAAGTCCCTAGCGGATTAACAACAGCATGACTGCCGTTCTGTTTTTTATTTGTAATACATTTGCAAAAATATCTAAAAACCTGTTTTCACTTTGTCATTATGGGGTATTATGGGGTATTATGGGGTATTGTGTGTAGATTGATGAGGAAATGTTTTTATTTAATCAATATTAGAATGAGGCTGTAACATAGCAAAATGTGGAAAAAGTCAAGGGGTCTGAATACACTGTATATACAGGATCAGTTCCAGTACCATACAAAGTGCAGGGATACTGGATCGATGAGGTAGATTTGTATGGGGTAAGGTGACTAGGCATCAGGATATATGAGAAACAGAGTAGCAGCAGTGCATGTGATGATTGTATGTGAGTGGGTGTTCATGTGTGTAGAGTCAGTATAAATGTATGTGCATATTATGTATGTGTGAGCAAATGAGAGTGAGTGTTTCAAATCAAAGTTTATTTGTCACGTGCACCAAATACAACAGGTGTAGACCTTACAGTGAAACGCTTACTTACAGGCTCTAATAGTGCAATAGTGCAAAAAAGGTATTAGGGGAACAATAGGTAGGTAAAGAAATAAAACAACATTAAAAAGACAGGCTATATGCAGTAGTGAGGCTATAAAAGTAGCGAGGCTACATACAGACACCAGTTAGTCAGGCTGATTGAGGTAGTATGTACATGTAGATATGGTTAAAGTGACTATGCATATATGATGAACAGAGAGTAGCAGTAGCGTAAAAGAGGGGTTGGCGGGTGGTGGGTGGGACACAATGCAGATAGCCCGGTTAGCCAATGTGCGGGAGCACTGGTTGGTCGGCCCAATTGAGGTAGTATGTACATGAATGTATAGTTAAACTGACTATGCATATATTATAAACAGAGAGTAGCAGCAGAGTAAAAAGAGGGGTTGGGGGGTGTGACACAATGCAAATAGTCAGGGTAGTCATTTGATTACCTGTTCAGGAGTCTTATGGCTTGGGGATAAAAACTGTTGAGAAGCCTTTTTGTCCTAGACTTGGCACTCCGGCACCGCTTGCCATGCGGTAGTAGAGAGAACAGTCTATGACTGGGGTGGCTGGGGTCTTTGACAATTTTTAGGGCCTTCCTCTGACACCGCCTGGTGTAGAGGTCCTGGATGGCAGGCAACTTAGCCCCAGTGATGTACTGGGCCGTACGCACTACCCTCTGTAGTGCCTTGCGGTCAGAGGCCGAGCAATTGCTGTACCGGGTAGTGATGCAACCAGTCAGGATGCTCTCGATGTTGCAGCTGTAGAACCTTTTGAGGATCTCAGGACCCATGCCAAATCTTTTTAGTTTCCTGAGGGGAAATAAGCTTTGTCGTGCCCTCTTCACGACTGTCTTGGTATGCAAATTTCTGGGATAATGGTGTTGATGTGAGCCATTACCAACCTTTCAAAGCACTTCATGGCTACGGACGTGAGTGCTACGGGTCTGTAGTCATTTGTGTTGTATGTGTGTATGGGTGTTGGAGTGTCAGTGTGTGTAAGTGTGTCGGGCCCTGTGAGTGTGCATAGAGAGAGTGCAAAAATAGGAATAAAATACAAGGGTCAACTCAGATAGTCCGTGAAGCAATTTAGTTAGCTATTTAGGTAGCTATTTAGTTAGCTATTTAGGTAGCTATTTAATTAGTTATTTAGCAGTCTAATGGCATGGGGATAGAAGCGGTTAGTGTCAGACTTGATGGACCGGTTAGTGTCAGACTTTCTGTGCGGAAGCAGAGAGAACAGTCTATGACTTGGGTGTTTGGAGACTTTTACGATTTTCTGTGCCTTCCTTTCACACCGCCTGATATAGAGGTCCTGGATGATAGGGAGCTCCTGGATGGCAGTGAGCTCGGCACCAGTGATGTACTGGGCTGTCCACACCACCCTCTGTAGCACCATGCGATCGAGGGCGGTGATATTCCAATACCAAGCAGTGATGCAGCCAGTCAAGATACTCTCAATTATATAGCTGTATATATTTTTGAGGGCCCATGCCAAACCTTTTTAACCTCCTGAGGGGGAAGAGGTGCTGTCGCGCCTTCTTCACCGTGCGCGTGTGTGGACCATTTTAAGTTCTTAGTGATTGGGACACAGAGGAACTTGCATCTCTCGACCCGTTATACTGTAGCCCCATTGATGTGGATTGGGGCGTCCTCGACCCCGTTTCCTGTAGTCCACTATCAGCTCCTTCGACGTTGAGGGCAGTGGAGGCTGCTGAGGGGAGGACGGCTCATAATAATGGCCGAAACGGAGCAAATGGAATGACAAATTATGTGTTTGATGTCAGGATTGGGGAGTAATGGATTACATGTAATCCGTTACATGTTAGGGATTACAAAAAATGGTAATTGTAATCCGTTACCAGCAAAAAATATTGTAATCAGATTACAGATACTTCTGAATAACTAGATGATTACCTTGAGGATTACTTCATCATTCTGAAAGGATGTTTGTTTGTCTCTGTTTTCTCAATGACATTCAAATCAGCATGGAAAAAAGTGCAAGTTTAAGTTTGTTCCACCTGAGAGAGTCAGGCGAGGCGACCGTTCTGCTATTATTTCTGTTTCATCTGTGGATTTGCCCTTTAAACAGCTGCATGTTATCAAGATATCAAAGTGTCACTAACAAAAAGGTAAACAATAGGCCTATAGCAAATGCAGCATATGGCTAAATATACATTTTTCACATGTAAATAATACTTTCCAGTAGTGCAGCATTTCTTTTTCTAATCAAATCAAATGTTATTTGTCACACGTACCGAATACAACAGGTGTAGACCTTACCGTGAAATGCTTACTTACAAGCCCTTAACCGACAATGCAGTTCAAGAAATGGAGTTAAGAAAATATTTACTAATAAACTAAAGTGAAAAAAATGAATAATAATAAAATGAATAAAATTACATAACAATAACTCGAATCAATGAGCCCAATCAGTCCTACATGACAACAAAATCATAAACAACAGAGTAGGGCTGGCTAATAAGTCCTTCGTTTTGGGGTCATGCTCAGGTAAAACTATTTGGCTAATCTATACTTCCATATTTCCAAGTCCTATTCTTGAAGATCAAGGGGTATAGCATTTATTGGAATGACTGGAATTCTGATAGACTTATAATTTAATCGTATTATTATTTGTAGGAAAAATCGATGGGTTAGAAGAAGCCTACATTACCAACCAATAAAGTAACATTTTACATCCAAATCTGGCCAGCTATGTAAACTTTAATAATGATTTATCTTGCAATAGATGTCGTTCAATTGGTAACATACATTTTTGTCTTTTCTAATGCCTCGTAAGGGGAAAGTAATCTAAAAGTAACTGAATGTAATCAGATTACGTTACTGCGTTTGGGTAATCCAAAAGTAACGTTACTGATTACAATTTTGGACAGGTAACAATAACTTTAATGGATTACATTTGTAAAGTAACCTACCCAACCCTGTTTGATGTATTTGATACCATTCCACCAATTCCCCTCCAGTCATTACCACGAGCCCGTCCTCCCCAGTTAAGGTGCCACCAACCTCCTGTGGTTGAGGGAGAGGTTGTTTTTCTGGCCCCACACTGCCAGGTCACTGACCTCCTCCCTGTAGACTGTCTCATCGTCATCGGTGATCAGGCCTATCACTATCATGTCGTCCGCAAACTTGATTGCTGATTGTCCTTCGGCACACTGTTTTGTATCAGATGTCTATTTCCAGTTTGGATGCTGGAATTATTTTGGACTAATGCAAAGGTAGCCTACTTTTTGAAGTGATTTGCTTCAAATAAAATTACGTTTCAATTACGTCTTCATTATTAGGCCCATTCGCAAGCGAAGAGAAACCCGAATGTCATGTTGTAATTCGCACTCTGGTTGTTTCCACGTCATTTGAATGAAATTACTGTGTATACGTTTTTTTTCATTGACATAAAATCAATCAATCTGTGCAGCGATGAATGGAAATAGACGTCTGTTACAAAACAACAAAAACTTGAATGACATTCGGAGATTGCCAGGCCTTTGATACTGGGTATGGCTACAAGGTAGGGAGGGATGTTTTTTCTGTTAGTTGAGATTGACAGTCTATTGTGGTGTTGAAAACGCAAACCATGATGTTGAAGTGCCCGAATTCGGTATTCTTTGTTTATTGATTGTGTGGAGCATTGGCACAGAAACCTGTTGGTGGAAAATTCATTGAATATATTTTATATTATTATAAATGTGACTTACAAATTTAGAAAATCTGATTTCCCCCTAGCTGATTATTGTCTGCTCTGATCGTAGTGTAATGAAACAGGCAGGGAGAGTGAGCTCGTGTGTGGGAGAGTGAGCTCGTCTGTGGTGATTGGCGAATCCTCAACCTTCTGGTTGTAGGCCTGTGTGGCATCAACTGTGCCACAAAAGCAAGCTGAAATGGCAAAGTCAATATCCACATTTATAAACCCAGAGTTGCTACAGTTATTGTTATTTGTGGTCGTAAACTTTATTTTGACTTAATTCTATGAGGGGGGAGGTTGTGCAATCTATTTTACAGTACAAGGGGAGTACATTGCGAAAAATCTAAAATCAAATTGGGGAGGGGGGGTGCTTTTTTATATGACAAATGGAGTCCCTCTCTCCCCCGCTCTCTGTCTGCCTTTCTCCCTCACTCTCCAGTTAATGTCACCTCTCCCAGCTCTACTGACACCTAACCATGAGAACCTTTCTTTCTATTTATTTGAACCAGAATCCTCAACCGCTGAACCCGACCGACACGGGACATCCATGGACGTTGAAAAGTATTGAAATTTGGTCAGTCAACTCTGGGCTTGATGTTAACGTCCACATCGGACCGGACTGGACCAAATCTGAGCCTATCATAGACGTATGTTTCACAAGTTTGGAGAATATGGTACAGTACAGTGAGTAGAGCAAAGTAGAGTACAATACAGTACTGAGTACAGTACAGTACAGTACTGTAAAGTGAGTAGAGCACAGAAGAGACAGTACTGAGTACAGTACAGCACAACACTGTAATGTGAGTAGAGCACAGTAGAGTACAGTACAATACAATTCAATGCAGTATAGTACAGTACAATAAAGTACAGTAAAGAAAATTAGAGTAGAGTACAATATATTGTACTGTACTGTACTGAACTATACTTTACTGTACTCTACTGTACTGAACTCTACTCTACTCTGCTTTGCTGTGCTGTATTGTACTGCACTATGATGTCCAAACGTGTGAAACATGAGGAGAATGACATTCATATCCATAATTATACATTTCTGTGTAGTACAGATCAGGGACCCATGATGAAATTCCGTTACCGTAATTCAGTTACCCGGTGTGAATCCACTTCACTTACTGTAGTTCAATAACCAAAATAGAGTTTTTCAAACCCAAGGTGTCATGTCATTGCTGACACCCCATTCTTAATTCCGGAAGGAAAACGTGATCGCATTAAAAAAAACTGAAGGAGATTTGACCGTAATTCCATTACCAAAGTTTGCATCTTCCATTAAATAAGTTTTTGTACATTTTTCAGTGTAAATTGTTAAAGGTAGTCCTTGTGCATAGAGTTATATGGTTTGTTCAACTGAAATCAATGGTTTTTGTTTGGCATACCTTTTAAAGTGAAAACAACTGAGTCAAAGCGTAATTCCGTTACAGTGGAATTGCCCCCATGTCTTCATCACTGGAAAAGATCAACGGTTGAGATTGATATCATTTAAAAGCTTAAAAACAGGGTTGTCAAACTTGTTTTATTATTATGTCATTTATCTAAAAACACGTAAACACTTTCATATTTGTATATGACTCTATTTTACATCATCTGAGGTGTTTGTATTGTGCCTGCCATCGGTGGAGACACAACATGCTCTTGAATACAGGGTGGGTGTCATGTTTTGGCTGATAAATGTACTAAAATGGGAATAAAATAGAAATGCCAACTTACGTTTTTTCATTTTTTTAAATATTTGTTATTTTTGAAACAATGCAAAACATACACATAAAAATGACAACATACACACGCACACAAACAGCAACAATATCACACCAGCAAGAGCCATCTGCTCACACGTCTCCAGCACCGGCATCACTCTTCGCCACATGCCCTCAAACTGCACCCTTTTGTTTCTCTCCGTCACACATGCACTTTCAACATTTAGATAATAAAGCATTTTACCTTTCCATTGTATTAACGACGGAGGACTGGTTGATTTCCAGTTTTCAAGTATAGTCTTTTTTCACGATGATTGACGAGAAAAGCCAACCCATCGGCTATCTCAATGCACTCACTTTCAACTTTCAAATGATACCACAAAGATGGTTGGAGGTCCACATATCAGTGAATGTTGAGCTTAAAAGGAATATCTGTTGTTTTAAATTATACTGTCAATCCTCAATAGGAAACCTATTGAAATAGAAAACCTGTATACTGTAGATAATAGAATAGACATGACCATATAAGTTGACATTCGAAGGTGGGTGGACATCTTTGTGGTAGTAATAAGAAGCAAAGATTTCTTTTTTGACCCCGTTTTTCATGATATCCAATTGTAATCTTGTCTCATCACTGCAACTCCCCAACGGGCTCGGGGGAGGTGAAGTGCGTCCTCCGAAACATGACCCACCAAACCGCGCTTCTTAACACCCGCCGACTTAACCCAGAAGCCAGCTGCACAAATGTGTCAGAGGAAACACTGCTCAACTGACGACCTAAGTCAGCCTGCAGGTGCCCGCCACAAGGAGTCACTAGAGCGCGATGAACCAAGTAAAGCCCCCCCGGCCAAACCCTCCCCTAACCCTGACGACGCTGGGACAATTGTGCGCCGCCCTATGGGACTCCCGGTTACGGCCGGTTGTATCACAGCCTGGGATCAAACCCGGGTCTGTAGTAACGCCTCAAGCGCTGCAATGCAATGCCTTAGACCGCTGTGCCACTCGGGAGGCCCTAGAAGTAAACATTTCAGTTCACCTTACATTTCAATGGAGTACCAGCTAAATTCTATGGATTCTATTTATATGATTTAAATGATACCCACCCTGTACTCAAGACCATGTGTCTCAACCGATGGCGAGCACAACACTAAAAACTGAAGTTATGTGAAATAGGGTCTAAGCTACAACATATGTGAATATGAATTTTTTTTTGAGTTGAAACATTTTTAGATAATTGACATGTAATTATTAAAAATGTCACTTTCTATCAAAAAACATTTTTTTTATTAAATAGTTTGACAACACTGGATGTACAACAACAGTGATACTACAACACTACATATAGATGATGACACTTGAGGGATAGCAGTGCCTGTCATAGCACTGGTGATAATGATAGCAATCTGAATGGCAAAGGCCAGAGAAAGACCAGAGCGTCAAAAGGGTAGACACTAGACTAGAGGGCAGAGATCTTAGCAGCAGCAATGATACCATCACTCTGGATGGCAATAGTGACATACATTACAATTACCAGGGCTACAAACATGAACAGCAGCACATGGTTCATCGTATCTGGTCTCTCTGCACCCACTACCATCCCAGATTCCTCTGGTATTGTGAATCGCTGTCATGTCTTCGCTGTCTTCTATTTCTCTCTCACGGTTCCTACGCCAAAGTGAAAGGTCTCATTTCCATGTGAAGTGGAGAGGCGGCGCAGTACAAGCGTTAAACAGAAGAGCAGCTTAGCAGGAAGCAGAGCATGGAAATGGGCTCAAACCCTTTAATTCACTCACTGAGTCACTCACTTTCACATTGAATGTGCTCAGTCATTACCCAGAATCTGGGTACACTCACACCTTTACTGACATTTCCACTGATTACGCTTTGAATGTAAATCACGCACTTAGTCAATATACAAGTTGTTTTGCAGATATACTGTACTGCTTGACAGTTGAAGAGATGTTTAACATTTCATGACATTTGCCATTAAACTAAAGAACAAAGTAGTCTGCCGCCCTATTAAAAAACAAAACTGACAGCACTAATCTTGCCCATAAATTTCACACATTTGTCAATTATTTTTATTATTTTTGGGGGTATCTGTAATTTACTATTTATATTTTTGGCAACTTTTATTTCACTACATTCCAAAATAAATAATATACTTTTTACTCCATAAATCTTTCCTGACACCCAAAAGTACTCGTTACATTTTGACAGGAAAATTGTCCAATTCACACACTTATCAAGAGAACATCCCTGGTCATCCCTACTGCCTCTGATCTGGTGGACTCACTAAACACAAATGCTTTGTTTGTAAATTATGTCTGAGTGATGAAGTGTGCCCCTGGCTATCCGTCAATAAAAAAATATTTTAAAAATTGTGCCGTCTGGTTTGGTTAATATAAGGAATTTTAAATGATTTATACATTTACTTTTGATACTTAAGTACATTTGAGCAATTCCATTACTTTTGATACTTAAGTATTTTTAAAACCAAATACTTTTAGACTTTTACTCAAGTAGTATTTTACTGGGTGCCCTTTACTTTTACTTGAGTCATTTTCTATTAAGGTATCTCTACTTTTACTCAAGTATGAGTAAAAGTACACTATAGTGGATCAGAGCTGGCTTCAGACCACTCCCATCACCTTTCTAAAATGTCACCTTTCTAAAGGAAATAGGAATTATCCATAAGCACACAGACTCTACAAGCACATCTGACCTCTGTATGTTATTTAATGTGTGAAACACTGCTGTGTTGACATCTTGAGAATCAGTATATCTAAAGAGAGAAAAAGAGAGAGAGAGCGAGAGAGAGAGCGAAAGAGAGAGAGCGAGAGAGAGAGCGAGAGAGAGAGCGAGAGAGAGAGAGCGAGCGAGAGAGAGCGAGAGAGAGAGAGAAAGCGAGAGAGAGAGAGAGAGAGAGAGCGAGAGAGAGAGAGAGAGCGAGAGAGAGAGAGCGAGAGAGAGAGCGAGAGAGAGAGAGCGAGAGAGAGAGAGCGAGAGAGAGAGAGACTGAGCTAGTGGGTCTTGTCATTGAGGCTGAGATACAGCTTGTGAAGGAAATGTTAGAACGAGGTTAGTAGAGAAGAGATAGATATTTACAACCAATCTTAGTTTCTCTCTGACCTCTGGCTCCTTTCCAGACTATTTTTAAACGGCTCTGGTCCAACCTCTCCTTAAAAAGCCCAATCTAGAACCCTCCTCACTAAGTAATTATAAACTTCCTTTTTCATACAAGATTTTAGAAAAAGTTGTTTTCAAGCAATTGGTGGCTAATTTGAGTATCAACAACTTATTAAAACAATTCCAGTCAGGCTTACACTCACTTCACAGCACGGAAACTGCTTTATGGAAAGCCAGAAACGACCTTCCTCTGTTGGCTGCCGATGCCGGTGAATACTATATTCAGCCTTGGTTTCTCAAATGACTGCCTCGCCTGGTTCACCAACTACTTCTCAGACAGAATTCAGCGTGTCAAATCGGAGGGCCTGTTGTCCGGACCTCTGGCAGTCTCAATGGGGGTACCACAGGGTTCAATTCTCGGGCCGACTCTTTTCTCTGTATATATCAACGATGTTGCTCTTGCTGCGGGTGATTCCCTGATCCACCTCTACGCAGACGACACCATTCTGTATACATCTGGCCCTTCTTTGGACACTGTGTTAACTAACCTCCAAACGAGCTTCAATGCCATACAACACTCCTTCCATAGCATCCAACTGCTCTTAAACGCTAGTAAAACCAAATGCATGCTTTTCAACCGTTCGCTGCCCGCACCCACCCGCCCGACTAGCATTACTACTCTGGACGGTTCTGACTTAGAATATGTGGACAACTATAAATACCTAGGTGTCTCTCTAGACTGTAAACTCTCCTTCCAGACTCATATTAAACATCGGCTTCCTTTTTCGCAACAAAGCCTCCTTCACTCACGCCGCCAAACATACCCTCGTAAAACTGACTATCCTACCGATCCTTGACTTCGGCGATGTCATTTACAAAATAGCTTCCAATACTCTACTCAACAAACTGGATGCAGTCTATCACAGTGCCATCCGTTTTGTCACCAAAGCCCCATATACCACCCACCACTGCGACCTGTATGCTCTAGTCGGCTGGCCCTCGCTACATATTCGTCGCCAGACCCACTGGCTCCAGGTCATCTATAAGTCTATGCTAGGTAAAGCTCCGCCTTATCTCAGCTCACTGGTCACGATAAAAACACCCACCCATAGCACGCGCTCCAGCAGGTATATCTCACTAGTCGTCCCCAAAGCCAACACCTCCTTTGGCCGCCTTTCCTTCCAGTTCTCTGCTGCCAGTGACTGGAACGAATCGCTGAAGCTGGATACTTATATTTCCCTCACTAACTTTAAACATTAGCTATCTGAGCAGCTAATCGATCGCTGCAGCTGTACATAGCCCATCTGTAAATAGCCCATCCAATCTACCTACCTCATCCCCATATTGTTTTTATTTACTTTTCTGCTCTTTTGCACACCAGTTATTTTGGATCTCAGTGCCGCGTTTGATACTATCGACCATAACATTCTTGTTGACCGGCTGGAGAGGTAGGTCAAATCAAATCAAAATCAAATCAAATTTATTTATATAGCCCTTCGTACATCAGCTGAAATCTCAAAGTGCTGTACAGAAACCCAGCCTAAAACCCCAAACAGCAAGCAATGCATGTGAAAGAAGCACGGTGGCTGGGAAAAACTCCCTAGGAAAAACTCCTGAGAAAGGCCAAAAACCTAGGAAGAAACCTAGAGAGGAACCAGGCTATGAGGGGTGGCCAGTCCTCTTCTGGCTGTGCCGGGTGGATATTATAACAGAACATGGTCAAGATGTTAAAATATTCGTAAATGACCAGCATGGTCAAATAATAATAATCATAGTAATTGTCGAGGGTGCAACAAGCACGTCCGGTGAACAGGTCAGGGTTCCGTAGCCGCAGGCAGAACAGTTGAAACTGGAGCAGCAGCATGGCCAGGTGGACTGGGGACAGCAAGGAGTCATCATGCCAGGTAGTCCTAGGGCTCAGGTCCTCCGAGAGAAAGAAAGAAAGAAAGAAAGAGAGAATTAGAGAGAGCATATTTACATTCACACAGGACACCGGATAAGACAAGAGAATACTCCAGATGTAACAGACTGACCCTAGCCCCCCGACACATAAACTACTGCAGCATAAATACTGGAGGCTGAGACAGGAGGGATCAGAAGACACTGTGGCCCCATCCGATGATACCCCCGGACAGGGCCAAAACAGGCAGGATATAACCCCACCCACTTTGCCAAAGCACAGCCCCCACACCACTAGAGGGATATCTACAACCACCAACTTACCGTCCGAAGACAAGGCCGAGTATAGCCCACAAAGATGTCCGCCACGGCACAACCCAAGTGGGGGGCGCCAACCCAGACAGGAAGACCACGTCAGTGGCTCAACCTACTCAAGTGACGCACCCCTCCCATGGACGGCATGGAAGAACACCAGTAAGTCAGTGACTCAGCCCCTGTAAAAGGGTTAGAGGCAGAGAATCCCAGTGGGAAGAGGGGAACCGACAAGGCAGAGACAGCAAGGGCGGTTCGTTGCTCCAGCCTTTCCGTTCACCTTCACACTCCTGGGCCAGACT
Organism: Salmo trutta; assembly: GCF_901001165.1. NCBI lineage: Eukaryota > Metazoa > Chordata > Actinopteri > Salmoniformes > Salmonidae > Salmo > Salmo trutta. The sequence goes on along the minus strand of NC_042974.1, from coordinate 42,848,971 downwards.
ATACTTAATCATAGGACCTACTGAAGAGATAAGTCTTCAGTAAAGACTTAAAGGTTGAGACTGAGTCTGCGTCTCTCACATGGGTAGGCAGACCATTCCATAAAAATGGAGCTCTATAGGAGAAAGCCCTACCTCCAGCCGTTTGCTTAGAAATTCTAGGGACAATTAGGAGGCCTGCGTCTTGTGACCGTAGCGTACGTGTAGGTATGTACGGCAGGACCAAATCGGAAAGATAAGTAGGAGCAAGCCCATGTAATGCTTTGTAGGTTAGCAGTAATACCTTGAAATCAGCCCTTGCCTTAACAGGAAGCCAGTGTAGGGAAGCTAGCACTGGAGTAATATGATCAAATTTTTTGGTTCTAGTCAGGATTCTAGCAGCCGTATTTAGCACTAACTGAAGTTTGTTTAGTGCTTTATCCGGGTAGCCGGAAAGTAGAGCATTGCAGTAGTCGAGCCTAGAAGTAACAAAAGCATGGATTAATTTTTCTGCGTCATTTTTGGACAGAAAGTTCCTGATTTTTGCAATGTTACGTAGATGGAAAAAAGCTGTCCTTGAAGCAGTCTTGATATGTTCTTCAAAAGAGAGATCAGGGTCCAGAGTAACGCCGAGGTCCTTCACAGTTTTATTTGAGACGACTGTACAACCATCCAGATTAATTGTCAGATTCAACAGAAGATCTCTTTGTTTCTTGGGACCTAGGACAAGCATCTCTGTTTTGTCCGAGTTTAAAAGTAGAACATTTGCAGCCATCCACTTCCTTATGTCTGAAACACAGGCTTCTAGCGAGGGCAATTTTGGGGCTTCACCATGTTTCATTGAAATGTACAGCTGTGTGTCGTCCGCATAGCAGTGAAATTTAACATTATGTTTTCGAATGACATCCCCAAGAGGTAAAATATATAGTGAAAACAATAGTGGTCCTAGAACGGAACCTTGAGGAACACCGAAATTTACAATTGATTTGTCAGAGGACGAACCATTCACAGAGACAAACTGATATCTTTCCGACAGATAAGATCTAAACCAGGCCAGAACTTGTCCATGTAGACCAATTTGGGTTTCCAATCTCTCCAAAAGAATGTGGTGATCGATGGTATCAAAAGCGGCACTAAGATCTAGGAGCATGAGGACAGATGCAGAGCCTCGGTCTGACGTCATTAAAAGGTCATTTACCACCTTCACAAGTGCAGTCTCAGTGCTATGATGGGGTCTAAAACCAGACTGAAGCGTTTCGTATACATTGTTTGTCTTCAGGAAGGCAGTGAGTTGCTGCGCAACAACTTTTTCTAAAATTTTTGAGAGGAATGGAAGATTCGATATAGGCCGATAGTTTTTTATAATTTCTGGGTCAAGATTCGGCTTTTTCAAGAGAGGCTTTATTACTGCCACTTTTAGTGAGCTTGGTACACATCCGGTGGATAGAGAGCCGTTTATTATGTTCAACATAGGAGGGCGAAGCACAGGAAGCAGCTCTTTCAGTAGTTTAGTTGGAATAGGGTCCAGTATGCAGCTTGAGGGTTTGGAGGCCATGATTATTTTCATCATTGTGTCAAGAGATATAGTACTAAAACACTTTAGTATCTCCCTTGAGCCAAGGTCCTGGCAGAGTTGTGCAGACTCTGGACAATGAAGCCCTGGAGGAATACCCAGATTTAAAGAGGAGTCCGTAATTTGCTTTCTAATGATCATGATCTTTTCCTCAAAAAAGTTCATTTGCGAATGCTGCTTTTTAGTTAGCTTTGCGACAGTGTCAAAAAGAAATTTCGGATTGTTCTTATTTTCCTCAATTAAGTTGGAAAAATAGGATGATCGTGCAGCAGTGAGGGCTCTTCGATACTGCACGGTACTGTCTTTCCAAGCTAGTCGGAAGACTTCCAGTTTAGGTGGGAATCTCTGACGTTGCCCTCAACTGGTTCAGGTCATATCTATGTGGCAGACATTTCTCAGTGAGCATAGGTGGTTCAGTATCATCCCCAGCACCTATTCACTATGGTGTCCTTTAGGGGTCAATTCTGGGCCCCATCCTTTTTTCCCCTGTACATGCTTAATTCAAAAGCATGTACAGAGCAATCTTTTTTGCAGGTACATGCTTCCACTTGGTGACATAATCCACAAGCATAACATTCAGTTTCACTGCTATACGAACGACACAATGACAAAGCAAGCGTAGCTACCCTTCAAAACTGTCTTGCTGACATCAAATGTTGGATGTCTGACAATTTTAAGAAATCTCAATGATAAGAAATCAGAGGTTGTTTTATTTGGCCCCCACCTTGCTACAACCCAGATTGGAAATAACCTTGGTCATTTGTCCACCAATGTAAAGCCTACGGCCAGAAACCTTAGTGTCTTCTTTGACCCTGAACTGAACCTCGAGCTGCATGTAAAGAAGGTTGTCCAGTCCTGCTTTTATCATCTAAGAAATATAGATAAAGTCAAGTATTTTATTTCAGTCACTGATCTGGAGAATGTTTACATGCTTTTAGATGTTCGATTGGGTTCAAGTCCGGGCTCTGGCTGGGCCACTCAAGGACATTCAGAGACTTGTCCCGAAGCCTGTCCTGCATTGTCTTGGATGTGCACTTAGGGTCGTTGTCCTGTTGGAAGGTGAACCTTCGCCCCAGTCTGAGGTCCGGAGCACTCTGGAGCATGTTTTCATCAAGTACTTTGCTCCGTTCATCTTTCCCTCGATCCTGACTAGTCTCCAAGTCCCTGCCGCTGGGAAACATCCCCAGAGCATGATGCTGCCACCACCATGCCTTCAACTGAAATGTGTCTTCCACATTTAACCGTAGTCAGAGAGGTGCGGGGGGGCTTCCTTAATCAACATCCACATCTTCAGCACCCGGGGAACAGTGGGTTAAATGCCTTGCTCAGGGGTATAACCTTGTCAGATCAGGGATTCGATCTAGCAACCTTTTGTTTACTGGCCCAACGAATGAAGTGTAATGTTGGAGAAAAAGGCTCAGAGTGAACAGAAAATGAATTGGTGTATATGGCCCTTGGTGTCCAGTTAGACATACAATACAGGCCCCATAGAGATGAACTGGTCATCAAATTGGTGGATTAATTAATCAGTCAAACGATGTCAAGATGGTGAAAACATCTCACTCAGACTTACTTTCCTCGTAACGGTGCATAAATATTTTCCAACTAACATGCAGTAATTGGCTGTGGCGATGAAGTTGTATACTTGCGCTGTTGTTTCCTTATAGCTACTCTCCCAGTTAGTCCTCTGTACTTTCCAGTCCTTTCTTTGCTTTATGGGACATAGAGAATAAAAACACAATGCATCTCAATAGATCATGCCGTTCTAAGGATGGTCCGCCATTTAAACAATGTAGCATTTGACCAGGAGAATGAAGCTAATTACTTCAAATGGCAGCTTATGTAAGAGTATTAATGTTTCGTTTCTACATGGATACATCCAATATTATGCACTGATGAAGTCTGAAATTTAAATAGAAAGAGAAAGAACTAGGAGTAAAAACATGCAGAGATGTCAGCCTAGATTTCAAATTCAAAGATGTTGTTCAAATAGAACATGACTTCATGACATGAGCATTAGAGTTTTGTCTGAATTGAAATTAGATTTTGTTTGCTCCAGTGATTCTGGCTCCAAAAATTGTTTCCCTTCAATGACAACAATATGATAACTATGATAACCCATTGTCACATGGTGGTCCTGCGTGGCTCAGTAGGTAGAGCATGGAGCTTGGGTTCGATTTCCACACGTAGGTAAAATGTATGCATGCATGACTGAAAGTCACTTTGGATAAAAGCGTCTGCTAAAGGGCATTATTATTATTGTTATATATTATTTACGGGGCCCAGAGAGATACAATTTCAAGTCAACTACTCTCTACCAGGAAGAGGGGCCTTAGACATTTTTAAGGAAAAAAATAGGGTTATTCCTCAGTGAATCACTTTGGTTGAATTGTAACTCATTCTGTCAAATGTTAATCTTACAATAACGTTATACAATGTTACAATGTAATTAGCCCATAAATTACAGGGCTGCTCTTCCTGTTAGTGTTGTGGGATTTTATAGCAACAAGGATCCTTCGATTCTACGAAGCAACACTTTTTGGGAGGTCTTTGGGAGGTCTTTCAATCTAATTGTGTTCATTCAATCTAATGCACAGGTCAGAAGTATGGAAGTAGGCCTGCATATTTAAATTAAATGTCAGAGAGATGACAAAGCATTAATATGCCAATATCTCCTCAGCATGTCAGAACACCTGTTCAGAATGTCAGTGAAACACACAAAGCGGGATTAATGATGAAAAGAGTTGAAATGATGAAGAGAAAGTTCCCCCCAATTAATCATGGATTTCAATGCCAGAACATGAATGGAAACTTATTTACAGTACATCCAATTTAGTAATGATTTTTACATTTTAAATGTAACCTTTATTTAACTAGGCAAGTCAGTTAAGAACTAATTATTATTCACAATGACGGCATTTTATTTGGAAGCCATCTATGTCAAGTATGAGCAACTCGGGAACATTTTTTACATTTAAAGGATGACACATAAAAAAATGTATCTGCTATTTCCTTTTTTTCTTCTTATAACCCAATTCTCCATTGTTATTGAGGCTCTTTTGTAGTTCACGAGCGACCTCTGCTGGTCATATTTTAAATAACCAGCACCAAGCTGCTTCCTCTTGTGTTTCCGTGTAAACAAAACATCTTGGTAGCCCATGGAGGTGCTGTCGATCAGAAATGTGAGAGAGGCAGGTTGAGGTTTCCAGGGTTAAAGTAGTGCAGAAGTTGTCATATGCTGAGGCAGTGAAGAAAGTAGAGGAAGATGGGTCAAGGGGGAGGAATCCTGAGAGGAGTGGTGTGAGTAGTAGATCTGTACCAATACAGAGGGATAAACCGAACAAGTGATATATGATTCAGTAAGATTGGATTTTTAGCATTAATAGAAATGGTTATCAACTATACTGCAGGGATGGAACGTAAATCGCATAAAATTGAGGTTGTGGTGGCAGCTGCAGAGAGGTATTTGGGTGTGCTAGACTTGACATCAGAAGAGTTACAGGGTGTGTTAAGTGGGGGTCAAATCAAATCAAATTGTATTGGTCACATACACATGGTTAGCAGATGTTAATGTGGGTGTAGCGAAATGCTTGTGCTTCTAGTTCCGACAGTGCAGTAATATCTAACAAGTAATCAAATAAATTTACAACAACTACCTTATACACACAAATGTAAATGGATGAATAAGAATATGTACATATAAATATATGGATGAGTGATGGCCGTGGGGCGTGGCGTTATTTAAAGTGACTAGTGATACCTTTATTAAATCCATTTATTAAATGTATTAAAGTGGGCAGAAATTTGAGTCTGTATGTTGGCAGCAGCCGCTCAATGTTAGTGATGGCTGTTTAACAGTCTGATAGCCTTGAGATAGAAGCTGTTTTTCAGTCTCTCGGTCCCAGCTTTGATGCACCTGTACTGACCTCGCCTTCTGGATGGTAGCGGGGTGAACAGGCAGTGGCTCGGGTGGTTGTTGTCCTTGATTATCTTTTTGGCCTTCCTGTGACATCGGGTGGTGTAGGTGTCCTGGAGGGCAGGTAGTTTGCCCCCGGTGATGCGTTGTGCAGACCGCACTACCCTCTGGAGAGCCTTACGGTTGTGGGTGGAGCAGTTGCCGTACCAGGCGGTGATACAGCCCGACAGGATGCTCTCGATTGTGCATTTGTAAAAGTTAGCGTGTTTTAGGTGACAAGCCAAATTTCTTCCGCCTCCTGAGGTTGAAGAGGCGCTGTTTCACCTTCTTCACCACGCGGTCTGTGTGTGTGGACCATTTCAGTTTGTCCGTGATGTGTACGCCGAGGAACTTAAAACTTTCCCCCTTCTCCACTGCTCTACCGTGCTCCCTCTGCTGTTTCCTGAAGTCCACGATCATCTCCTTTGTTTTGTTGACGTTGAGTGAGAGGTTATTTTCCTGACACCACACTCTGAGGGCCCTCACCTCCTCCCTGTAGGCCGTCTCGTCATTGTTGGTAATCAAGTCATCCTTTCATGTCGATGGCCTGAGGGAGGACTAAATAGATTTAAATAGTGGAGCAGTGTCAGATAGTAGGGTATTTGTTCATTTTTTTCATTTTTTTTTTCAAGCAAAGTATAAGGGAGTTATACTTCAGTCTGGTAGGTGGCGGTAATGCAACATTTATTGGATGCCAACCGCCGTTAAACATCATCAAGGAAGAAGAGATGCTGTCGGTTCTGAGTAGAGGGAGTACAGGTATGACCGGAAGTGCCTTTTCCGTAGCAGGTTAAGATAATTTACGCAGCAGGTTAGGAAAAGGGTTTGCTAAATTGCTCTCTCTCTCGCTAAATTGCACTAACCTGCTATGAAAAGTGTACTGGCATGGAGTTTTGAGTTGTACTTTTATAGCTTTCACAGCTTAGCATTTGTAAATTCGTCAGTATGACTGGACCAGAGCTGTACTGTCATGGAGGTGCCTGCAGAGGGAGCTGACGATGAGAAGTGACTGTACCGCGAGAGTGGCCCAACCAGGGAGGAAGAGAAGGAGAAAGAGAGTTTTGTTGACCAAATGGAACACAAAAGCTGGCACTAGATGGAGACAGCCGAGGGTTTGGACTGAGCAAGGATCACATGTCATCACTAGAAGTGGGAACTGTATTACAGGGGACAAAGTTGAAGAGGACGTTATAGAAGGCAGCGGTGGTAGAAAGACATCCACAGTGTTATTCAGAGTGAGCTGTCGGTACAGTGGAGCCCTGTTCAGACACTTCTCTCCCCAGGTATGTGCAACTTTACTTCTCATGCACCAAGGGAACTTCAGCGTATGACCTGCAGAATGTGTAACAGCAGGTGTTTATTGTTTGGTAGGTTTAAGGTTATTTGTATTTTTTTATGTGGGTAGAGGTGTCTTTCTGTCTAGGATCTGAGTAGGATCATTGGAACAGCAGCAAGCAGACAGATCAAATCAAATGTATTTATATAGCCCTTCTTACATCAGCTGATATCACAAAGTGCTGTACAGAAACCCAGCCTAAAACCCCAAACAGCAAGCAATGCAGGTGTAGAAGCACGGTGGCTAGGAAAAACTCCCTAGAAAGGCCAGAACCTAGGAAGAAACCTAGAGAGGAACCAGGCTATGAGGGGTGGCCAGTCCTCTTCTGGCTGTGCCGGGTGGAGATTATAACAGTACATGGCCTAGATGTTCAAATGTTCATAAATGACCAGCATTGTCAAATAATAATAATCATAGTAGTTGTCGAGGGTGCAACAAGTCAGTAACACAAGAGTAAGTGTCAGTTGGCTTTTTCATAGCCGATCTTTGAGAGTATCTCTACCGCTCCTGCTGTCTCTAGAGAGTTGAAAACAGCAGGTCTGGGACAGGTAGCACGTCCGGTGAACAGGTCAGGGTTCCATAGCTGCAGGCAGAACAGTTGGAACTGGAGCAGCAGCACGGCCAGGTGAACTGGGGACAGCAAGGAGTCATCAAGCCAGGTAGTCCTGAGGCATGGTCCTAGGGCTCAGGTCCTCCGAGAGAGAGAAAGAAAGAAAGAAAAAGAGAGAATTAGAGAGAGCATATTTAAATTCACACAGGACACTGGAAAAGACAAGAGAAATACTCCAGATGTGACAGACTGACCCTAGCCCCCCGACACATAAACTGGTGGTTGTAGACATCCCTCTAGTGGTGTGGGGGCTGTGCTTTGGCAAAGTGGGTGGGGTTATATCCTGCCTGTTTGGCCCTGTCCGGGGGTATCATCGGATGGGGCCACAGTGTCTTCTGATCCCTCCTGTCTCAGCCTCCAGTATTTATGCTGCAGTAGTTTGTGTCGGGGGGCTAGGGTCAGTCTGTTACATCTGGAGTATTCTCTTGTCTTATCCGGTGTCCTGTGTGAATTTAAATATGCTCTCTCTAATTCTCTCTTTCTCTCTTTCTTTCTTTCTCTCGGAGGACCTGAGCCCTAGGACCATGCCTCAGGACTACCTGGCATGATGACTCCTTGCTGTCCCCAGTCCACCTGGCCATGCTGCTGCTCCAGTTTCAACTGTTCTGCCTGCGGCTACGGAACCCTGACCTGTTCACCGGACGTGCTTGTTGCACCCCAGACAACTACTATGATTATTATTATTTGACCATGCTGGTCATTTATGAACATTTTAACATCTTGACCATGTTCTGTTATAATATCCACCCGGCACAGCCAGAAGAGGACTGGCCACCCCTCATAGCCTGGTTCCTCTCTAGGTTTCTTCCTAGGTTTTTGGCCTTTCTAGGGAGTTTTTCCTAGGGAGTTTTTCCTAGCCACCGTGCTTCTTTCACATGCATTGCTTGCTGTTTGGGGTTTTAGGCTGGGTTTCTGTACAGCACTTTGAGATTTCAGCTGATGTACGAAGGGCTATATAAATAAATTTGATTTGATTTTGATTTACTGCAGCATAAATACTGGGGCTGAGACAGGAGGGGTCAGGAGACACTGTGGCCCCATCCGATGAAACCCCCGGACAGGGCCAAACAGGTAGGATATAACCCCACCCACTTTGCCAAAGCACAGCCTCCACACCACTGGAGAGCAAGAGGAAACCGGATCTGGAGGTAATATTAACCTTATATCATCTTAACATGGTCAAAAGCATAATTGGATGATTACCACAACCTGTGAGGAGATTCTCATATTTATTTGCCTGTCCCTGCCTAGTGTCAAAGTATCAGGTCCATTGAACTAATCTGTAGTCATGCATGTAGACTACACTGTGTATACACTGCGTATACAAAACATTAAGAACACCTGCTACTTCCATGACACAGATTGACCAGGTGAAAGCTAGTAACCCTTATTGATGTCATTTGTTAAATCCACTTCAATCAGTGTAGATGAAGGGGAAGAGAGAGGGTAACAAATCTTTTTTGAGCCTTGAGACAATTGAGACATGGATTGTGTATGTGTGCCATTAAGAGGGTGAATCGGCAAGACAAAAAATGTAAGTGCCTTTGAACAGGGTATGCCAGGCACACCGGTTTGTGTCAAGGACTGCAACGCTGTTGGGTTTTTCACACACCGTTTCCTGTGTGTATCAAGAATGGTCCACCACCCAAATGGCATCCAGCCAACTAGACACAACTGTGGGAAGCATTAGTCAGCTGTGGAACATCCCTGTGGAACGCTGTCGACACCCTGTAGAGTTCATGCCCCGATGAATTGAGGCTGTTCTGAGGGCAAAAGGGGGGGGGGGGGGGGGGGGCTGTACAGTAACGTGCTATAAATGACAGAGTTTAGGCTCTGCGCTTCACAGCACTGTATGGGTTTTGACTAACAACCAGTCTTAACTTGAGCACCTCATGCGACAAAGTTGCCCCATCCCTCCTGCTAACTGGGCAACTTTTGCAACTTTTTTTGTCTGAGTGAGGTTGTCTGAGTGAGGGAAATGCTGTAGATTAAGATGACTCTATGTATTTCGAAAGATGATACGTTGAGAATTATAATGCATACCGCTTTGATGTCATACAAGCAAGACAAACACCTGTGAGGGAGTCTAAATGTGCACTTCACCTTTCCATATCATAAAACTCAGTGTCAACGTTTATGATCACTATGTTTGATGTACAGTTACAAGATGCCATGGTGTCATACCCTGGGTTGTTCTGATCAGAATGAGCCTATGTTTATCTATGGTGAAGAAAATTTGCTGCAGAACACGCACCTGTATGCACCCATTACTTATTTCTTTGTGCACAAATTCCGATCTGTTTCTTTGAATTGCCTTGTGAAAGCCTAACACTGTAAGTAGTTTTTGATATAACTTAGCTAGTCATGTTGATAATATAACACGGTTTGAAATGGTGTCCATCTGACCCACATTGTGATTTATATTCTTGTGATGCGTAAACAACAATAGTAATTGTGTGATGCAGGGTTGCATTCCAAACAAAACAACTACTAGAAGTGAGCTTTCTCTCTCTAGTTCCTCAACGGCACAGCTAGGAGAGCTCAAAAAAAGCACTTTATAGTTGAAGACTCTTCTTTGAGTCACAAAAGTGCATTGAAATGACTTAATTACACATTGGAGAGGTGTCTGGGGCAACTTGGAGACACCGGTTAGTCCTCTCACTCAAACCCTTGTCATTTACTGTGTTATGTTGCAACTACCCACATTTTCCAGGAATATCAAATCAAAATGTATTTGTTACATGCGCAGAATGCAATGCAGAGTAAGAAAAAAAATTGAAATAAAAAATGAAATAGTAACACTATAAAATAACAAGGCATTATTCAAGGAGTCAAGGTGCAGGGGTACGAAGGGTACATGGTCGTCGAGGTAATCTGTACAATATGCGATGACCACTGTGTCCTCGGGATACCTCTCCTCAGGTTGGTGACATCATCAGAACGTGTTCCTGCCCTCTGTGTCGACAACCATATTTAATGTTTATGGTTTCGTTCTGTTAATCTCTTCTAGTTGAGTATTTCTAATAGTGTATGGCTTCATCTAGCTCTCCAGGCTTCCTTTAGCCAACCGGAGCTATATGAAGACTACTGAGCTGAGATCCACTATAGCCTGGGCTTTCTGTCTGACATCAAGGCAGCTACCACAGGGCATGGAAGGAGTTTATCCATGTGTTTGGTCTCATCTTTCTCTCTCTGAATATATTCCTCTGTTGATGTTTGGTTGTGTTCTGTGCTAACATCAAAAGGACCAAACATCTTGTTCTCACGTCCTTCGCTTGGCCTGGTGTGTTCCGAATGTTTTCTCTCTACTCCCTCAATCAGCCTGGCTCGTGTGATAGTTCCCACTCCACACATTGGGTCTATCAACTGAGACTTCTGAGGGAAACCTTTATACAGATCCCTTTTGAATGTTATGTCATGTGGGATGCTTATGTTAGCTTTTTGTTTGGGCTGCAGTGAGGGGAAGTAATTGACAGAAAAAAGTTGTAAACATGCTGATCCTTTTACAATTACATGTATATATTTCCACTTAAATACAGAGCAGTAGGAAAGTATTCAGACCCTTTGACTTTTTCAAAATTTTGTTACGTTACAGCCTTATTTTAAAATAAGGCTATTATGTATTAAATAAAACATTTTCCTTATCAATCCACACACAATACCCCAAAATGACAAAGCAAAAATAGTTTTTATAAATTTTTGCAAATGTATCGAAAATGAAAAACAGAAATAGCTTATTTACAAGAAGACTCTAGGCTGTAATCGCTGCCTAAGGTGCTTCAACAAAGTACAGAGTAAAGGGTCTGAATACTTATGTAAATGTCATATTTCTGGGGGGGTTATATACATTTTGCAAAACATTCAAATAACCAGTTTTTGCTTTGTTATTATGGGGTATTGTGTGTAGATGAGGGGGAAAAATATAAACTCAGCAAAAAAAGACACTGTCTTTCAAAGAGAATTTGTAAAAATCCAAATATATTCACCAAAAGAAAGATGCGCAGGGTCCCTGCTCATCTGCGTGAACGTGCCTTAGGCATGCTGCAAGGAGGCATGAGGACTGCAGATGTGGCCAGGGCAATAAATTGCAATGTCTGTACTGTGTGACGCCTAAGACAGCGCTACAGGGAGACAGGACGTACAGCTGATCGTCCTCGCAGTGGCAGACCACGTGTAACAACACCTGCACAGGATCGGTATATCCGAACATCACACCTGCGGGACAGGTACAGGATGGCAACAACAACTGCCCGAGTTACACCAGGAACGCACAATCCCTCCATCAGTGCTCAGACTGTGTTGTAAGGCAGACATCCCCAGCAACAACGTCGCCTATGGGCACAAACCCACCATCGCTGGACCAGACAGGACTGGCAAAAAGTGCTCTTCGCTGACAAGTTGCGGTTTTGTCTCACCAGGGGTGATGGTCAGATTTGCGTTTATTGTCGAAGGAATGAGCGTTACACCGAGGCCTGTACTCTGGAGCGGGATCGATTTGGAGGTGGAGGGTCCGTCATGGTCTGGGGTGGTGTGTCACAGCATCATCAGACTGAGTTTGTTGTCATTGCAGGCAATCTCAACACTGTGTGTTACAGGGAAGACATCCTCCTCCCTCATGTGGTCCCCTTCCTGCAGGCTCATCCTGACATAACCCTCCAACATGACAATGTCACCAGCCATACTTCTCATTCTGTGCGTGATGTCCTGCAAGACAGGAATGTCAGTTCTGCCATGGCCAGCGAAGAGCCTGGATCTCAATCCCGTTGAGCACGTCTAGGACATGTTGGATGGGAGGGTGAGGGCTAGGGCCATTCCCCCCCAGAAATGTCCGGGAACTTGCAGGTGCCTTGGTGGAAGAGTGGGGTAACATCTCACAGCAAGAACTGACAAATCTGATGCAGTCCATGAGGAGGAGATGCACGCAGTACTTAATGCAGCTGGTACTGACTGTTACTTTTGATTTTGACCCCCCCCCCCCTTTGTTCAGGGACACATTACATTTCTGTTAGTCACATATCTGTGGAACTTGTTCAGTTTATGTCTCAGTTGTTGAATCTTGTTATATTCATACAAATATTTACACATGTTAAGTTTGCTGAAAATAAACGCAGTTGACAGTGAGAGGACTTTACGAATGCACTGTATGTATGACTTTATGTAAAGGTGGTTCATTCTGAAGTATGGAGATGAGATTAAATGTTTTAGTAGTTGTTTTCCTCATATACTGTATGCATTATGGTATTTGTTTACTCCCATGCAGTAAATTATTCTGCGTTAATTCCTAATTTTCCTAATTTTCGTCCTATCTTTGAAGAGATTATACTTGGAAAGTTATTTTAATAAAGTTTATATAGACTACAATAATAAGGAATTGCTTTACAGTTTTGTTCTAACCTGCTTACTGAATAAGCTTGAAGTGCTAGACACAAAAGTACAATAAGTCAAAAACTCTGGACCTACTTCTGCATCAGTGAATCCAATCACTAAACAAAGTGTATCAAGTCAAAGTGCAAAAGAAATGGTAGTGGCTTATTTCTGTAAAATAAGAAAACAAAACAAAAACCACCAACTCCATTCGCCTTGTTAACAGTTCACAATAACCTTGTCAAAATTACATTCTTGCATGAAATTAAAGAATACATCTTGTCTTTAAACAAATAAACACTTACAATACTGTCCACGGGCCACAACAAATATGCACACGTGGGACAGGTCATGTTCTCCCCTCTAGAATTTGAAAAATGATAAACCCCATTTAATGTCATCACAGCAATGATAATATTTTCCTTCAAAACTGAAAATTACCATTAATAAACATTCATTTTGAAATATACCTCACACTTCAGATATCTTGTAAAACTCAACAACGTGGTTCCGAGAGTAACTTAATGCAACTAGCAGTAGCTAACCACCAACATCCGATTACAATCTGCAAACATCAAGTCTAATTTAATCATCCTGACTAAATATTACAAAGTGAACTGTTGTACATTGCAAAGAATGCTTAATATGTATAATTGTACAAAGCTGCATTTAAGAGTAATATTTACCCATTCATTTCATGAGAAGCCACGATGGACCCCAAACATTCTCAGGCGGCCTGGCTGCTACCAACAAGACTCTCACTCTACATGCGCTATCCGAGAATACCTTTCACGCATTATTTACTGATCTCTTAAAGGGACAGTGCCATCTAGGGGAAATAAACTAATACAGCTATGTGCTTTTACCACCTGGCTACATAAGTCTTTAACACTAGAACCGCCAAAGGCCACTGACTTTTGATTTTGTAAATGTAAATTTAAAAAAAAAATGCTATGTCCTCTTCCTTCCCTGACTTTTCCCAAATGTTTATTTGGCACTGCTCATTTGCCATCATTTTTAAATCACAAACAGAAAAGTACTTGAAGCCCTTTTAGCTGCTTTTTTTCACACCTATTCCTAACTTAACCCGCCAATTTAATGTGCTCTCTCTCCTCACTGAAAGAATGACAAATGGATGAATTGGCGATTTGTGCACCTTACTTACCCAATTGAATTTAAATTAGGCCTAACTGAATGATAAGGGTGAAGAGGGCAATTTGGATTTTGAATTTAGAAAGACAATAGTGTAATGATGAGTTTGCTATTCCTATTTATCAGGAGTAAATAATTAGACCGTATGCCTTGTGGGTTGATATTTTCTTTTACGTTTTACTTTGTAAAAATAATCTGTTACAGGACTGTTTTATTTACTGAAACCTTCTTACTAATCAAATGTATTGTAAGGGAAACCAAAACATGCTGCATGTTGCAGTAGGGTTTTAGAATAATGCAAAACATATACTTGACTGCATCCAGCAGAGCAAACGATGCCAGCCCACAGAAAGAATGACAGATGGATGGAATGGGTAATAATTGTGCAAGTTACTTCACAATCACATTTTAACCAGTTGGGGCTAGGTATTTTCACGGCCGGATGAAAAACGTACCCAATTTAAACAGGTTACTACTCTGGCCCAGAAAATAGAATATGCATATTATTAGTAGATTTGGATAGAACACACTCTGAAGTTTCTAAAACTGTTTGAATGGTGTCTGTGAGTATAACAGAACTCATATGGCAGGCAAAAAACCTGAGAGAAATTGAATCAGGAAGTGAGAAATTAGAAATGTAGTTTTCCTTTTGAATCCCTTGAAAAACTACAGTGACATATGATATTCGTTGCACCTCCTAACTCTTCCATTGGCTGTCAACAATCTTTAGGAACTGGTTTTATCCGTCACCAGTTACCGGGCAGAAAATTGTGGCTCAGTCAATCATTGGCCAGTCTGAGGACAGGTGTCTTATGACGCGGGTGCACGTGACTTCGTTGTTTTTTATTTTTCTTCTGGGATGAATATCTATTGCCTGGTTGTAAAATTATCGCAATTTTACGTTAAAAAATACCCTAAAGGATTGATTGTAAACATCGTTTGACGTGTTTCTACAATGGTAATGGAACTTTGAACATTTCGTCTATGGATTTGCGTCCACGCCACATTGCATTGTAAAGTGTTCTGGATGGGTCAACAAAATGGACGTATTTGGACATAAATTATGGACTTTGCAGAACAAATGAACATTTCTTGTGGAAGTGGGTGCCCATCCGAGTGCATTCCGCCGAAGATCAGCAAAGGTAAGTAAATATTTCGAACATATTTTTAGAGATTTGTCGACGTCGTGGTTGTAGGCTAACTGTATAGCTTAGCATTGAAGGCTAAGTTCTGTACTCAGAATATTGAACAATGTGCTTTTTCCGTAAAGTTATTTTGAAATCTGACAAAGTGGTTGCATAAAGGAGTAGATTATCTGTAATTCTTTAAATAATTGTTATACATTTTGTCAACGTTTATGAGTTCTTCTGTAAATTAAATGTGCCTATTCACCGGGAGTTATGGGGAGAAAACATTTTCTGAACGTCACGCGCCAATGTAAAAATTGGGTTTTTGGATATAAATATAAACTTGATCGAACAAAAAATGCATGTATTGTCTAACACGATGTCCTAGGAGTGTCATCTGATGAAGATTGTCAAAGGTTAGTGCTTAATTTTAGCTGTATATCTGGTTTTGTGATGGCTATCCGTGCTTGGAAAATAGCTTTTTTTTTTGCTAAGGTGCTATGCTAAAATAATCGAATGTTTTGCTTTCACCGTAAAGCCTTTTTGAAATCGGACAATGTGATTGGATTAATGAGTAGAGTATCTTTAAAATGCCGTATAATACTTGAATTTTAATTTTGAGATTATTTTGTTTTGAATTTCTCGCCGTGCTATCTCACTGGTTGTTGTCCAACCAATCCCGCTAACGGGATTTTATCTCGAAGGGGTCCTCAAGAGGTATTAGGCCTAACTGAATGATGACGTTGATTTTTATTTTGAAGAACAATAGTGTAATGATGAGTTTGTGTTATGCCTATTTATCAATGTTGGTGCTCATGTTAATAAATTGACCACATTTCTTGCAGGTTGATACCATTCTCTCTTTTACTTTGTAAAAGGAAGCTGTTATCTGACTTTTTTTTCTTTAACTCTATTACTAATTAAATGTATTGTAAGGGAAACCAAAACATGCTGTGTGTTGCAGTGGAACTTTAGAATAATGCAAAACATATCCTTGACTGCATCCAACTTGATGAGGGGGAAACAAACGATGCCAGTCAACCTGCACAGCCGGCCCTTCGAAACTACACCTAAACTATACCAAAACTATACCGAAACTACACCTAAACTATACCAAAACTATACCGAAACTACACCTAAACTATACCAAAACTATACCGAAACTACACCTAAACTATACTGAAACTAATTTCTCACATAACAAGAGTTAGCCTATAGACAAGATTAAATGGATAATAATCTGATGAGTGACAATATTAGGCCTATCAGTTGTTAAATTGTACATGAAGAGATGGTGTATCTTGTAATTAACAGATGCAGGGAAAGGAGCATCGTCTTATCAAATCATCCTTCAGTCACATGCAGGTAAAACATTTTGATTTCTATATAGTATCTGAAATGGCAAATTCTGCAACTTCTATGACACCTTTGTCAAATAACTCTCAAAATTCAAGAGGTGCAGCTCTTTTTACAAGAATATCCTTGCTGTCCATGCATTTAGCACATGACAATTCTTGCGGCAGCATTGCTCTGGCTACTGTAAGCAAAAACTAGTAACATAATCAACCTAAATGAAAATATGCTATTCTGTCATCAATGGTTCAATGGGTGCCAGAAACCAGATAGAAACTGATAATGGTGCATGTGACTTAAGCTAAGTTTTGGTTAGCCGCCGATGTCGAAATCAAGTAAAGATGAAACCAGGCCAGTGGGTGAGCGACTGTCTGAGACAGGTTTTGAGACTCCTGGAGACTTACATGGGCAAAGGCAGAAATGTGACCACGGAAAACTTCTTCACATCAATTTCACCGGAAAAAAAAGTTTACTGCAAAGAAGACTACCCTGCTTGGAGCAGTGAACAAAGGAGGGAGCTGCCCCCTCTGCGCAAAACAACATAGCAGTGGTTCTGTACTCCCCCAAAGCCAATTCTTACTTTAGCCGCCTCTCCTTCCAGTTGTCTGCTGCCAATGACTGGAACGAACTACAAAAATCTCTGAAACTGGAGACTCTTACCTCCCTAACTAACTTTAAGCATCAGCTGTCAGAGCAGCTCACAGATCACTGCACCTGTACATAGCTCATCTGTAAATAGCCCATCCAATCTACCTCATCCCAATACTCTATTTATTTATCTTGCTCCTTTGCACCCCAGTATCTCTACTTGCACATTCATCTTCTGCACACCCTACCATTCCAGTGTTTAATTTCTATATTGTAATTACTTTGCCACCATGGCCTATTTATTGCCTTACCTCTCTTAACCTACCTCATTTGCACATGCTGTTTACAGATTTTTCTACTGTATTATTGATTGCATGTTTGTTTATTCCATGTGTAACTCTGTGTTGTTGTATGTGTCGAACTGCTTTGCTTTATCTTGGCCAGGTCGCAGTTGTAAATGAGAACTTGTTCTCACCTAGCCTACCTGATTAAATAAAGGTGAAATAAAAAACAGTAATGGAGAGGGGTAAAGCAACACTCAAGGTGTACTGATGTAAAATAAATGTGTTTGCATCCTCAGCACCATGCATCCCACTGGATCTGGCGTGTGAGCTTCGTGAGAACCACATAAACGCCAAGAAAGAAGCTACAGCTGTCGAGCAGGCAGCAGGTCCTGCTCTCCATCTTCCCCAAGAACCACAGCTCCCACTCAGGGAAATTAAGACACAATGTCAAGTCGGCAGGTGCACACGAAACAAGGCCAATGGAAACTGTGTGCAGTGCAACTGATTTGTTTGTGGGGCTTGCTCACACAAAGCCCTGAAGCTGAGTGCTGACTGTGGACCCGAACCCTAAATAGAAGATGCGAATAATTCATGCATAAAGGCACGGGTATAAGGTCACAATCAACAAATTACTTTTTATATCTTGTCATGCATATATTTCCACAAATATTTCTTTATGCAATTCCTCCTTTACAATTGTTCATCCATTGATGCTTTTGTTCAGGAATACGGCAAATCATTTCACCTGCACACCTGGCTGGTTGTTGTTATTATTATCTTTTTCATTTCTACTTTGTCAAAAGCTGTAACTGGACTTTATTAATTACTATAACTATATTATTAATCAAATCTGCAAATAAAGTTGATCAAATTGATTACACTGTAATGTTTGTACTGTAAGGGAAACTAAAATAGGCTATAGGCCTACGGTTTTTCTAGGACTTTGTAGAATTACACAAAACATATCCATGAATCAATCTAACAAATAACTATTTTGTTGTTGATATGTCCATTAATATTTCTTCCTGCAATTAATCATTTACAATAATTTATGCACTATTTTTCAAGCATTTATTATCAAGCATGTTTGCGCGCCTTGCAGGTTGATATGTATATGCTAAACAGGACGCCCGGCAACGTTCTCTACCGGGTACTTATATGCTGAAAGGCCAGGCGGTTCTAGTGTTAACTAACTGTAGTATCACTTATCCCAATTCCAGAATGGCTCAAATAAACCTTCAGGATACAGCAAAAGTTGAGAGGAATTTCTTATTGATTGATTAAAATCAACCAAATGCATGTGTGGGTGCTTGTGTTCTCCATGTGGCTGGGACCCTGGTTCTGCTGCTTAGTCCCCAGCTCTTCCTGCCTGCTGAAAATAAAATCATGACCCCCCCCTGACTGGTACCCTCACACACTCAGTGAGAGGCTACTGGGGTGGAGTTAGGAACTGATGTGGACCCCTCACTCACCCCAAGCTTTTTCCCCTCACGGCAGCCTTAAGGCTACCAAAGAGTGAGGCTGGGAGCTATAGACGCCCTCACACACAAGTATGTCAAGATACAGACTGCTGCTACCACACTAAGTGGATTTGACTGCATACATACACATACTCGACCCCTGCTTTGTGGATCCTGAGTGAGAATTTTTAGGAGATGGATACACTGGATTCAAGAGACACTCACACAGACTATACTACTCGTAAAACACAGAAAATCATTGCATCATTTTGGCATGGTTAGAATTTTACCAACCTCTACTCTACTAGCGACCACGATATGAAGCAAAATGCATAAAAGTCATAGTATGTCAAACCCAGTTTTGGTAATACTTTTATTCTATAATTTCATTGACTTTGCAAATGGTTTGAAGGAAATAATGCATCTTTCAAGAGTTCCTCAGTTTCTCTTTTCAGGAGCCGTATTCTGAAATGCTCCAGCTCTGTTTATCAATCAGACCGCATGACGCACATCCAACAAATATCCACGGTCTGGGGTTACGGCAAATGTTAATTGATAGATTACAGAATACATCCACTGAAACTAAGGTAAATACACTCAGATTAGGGTCCACTAGGATCAGGGTTAATATCCATTAATGAGGGATATGTGGACTTCGATTTAGGTGCATATCCACCGAGGTTTGGTCTGTCTCCACTGCGATCAGGTGAATATCCATTGATGAGGGGAAATCTTGACTTGGGTTTCGGCACATATGCACAAGGGTTTGGTCTGTCCATTGATAAGAGAACTAATGAATATCCACAGATGGGTTTCCTTACAGTTTTGGTTACACTGAATTCAGAGCATACATAAAAAAATATGTGCAACGGTAGCAGTAGGCTGAATCACAGACATAATCGCATAAAGACCACAGAAAAAGCATGGACGCATGGGTGTAGCTAAGGATTAGGTAGTTTGGATAAAAGCGTCTGCTAAATTGCATATACAGTGATCTCAAAGTATTGGGACAGTGACAAATGTTTTGTTTTGGTTCTGTACTCCAGCACTTTGGATTTGAAATGATACGCACACATATCATACCACCTCCCCTCTTATTGTAATGGTGAGAGGTTAGCATGTCTTGGTGGTATGATATGTGTGTCTAACTTTCTCATTCATCATTATTCACGATTCATTCAGGATTATCAGTAATCATGGTAGCATCCACATGAATGTAGAAGTGTTTAGAAACATGTTCTATTCTTATTTACAATAAAAGTCACCCCATAATGACACAATACATTATTTACCATGAATTTCTATTGGGCACAAAATAATCTGAAACACAATCAAAACAAACAGCAAATGCATCCAACAAATGCTGTAAAGTCACAAGCTTGATGTAGCCATTGAGTGCTATGAATATGGGACCAAATACTTAACCTTTTCCTACTTTAATACACACTTAAATTTGTCCCAATACTTTTGGTCCCCTAGAATTGGGGGGGACTATGTACAAAAAGTGCTGTAATTTTTAAACAGTTAACCTGATATGGATGAAAATACTCTCAAATTAAAGCTGACAGTCTGCACTTTAACCTCATAGTCATTGTATCATTTCAAATCCAAAGTGCTGGGGTACAGAGCCAAAACAACAAATGTGTCACTGTCCCAATACTTTTGGAGCTCACTGTATATATTATGGTTCCATAATTCCAGGACGTTTTGCTCCATGGAAGTGACCTCGATTTAGATGCAGGGTCTAGTGGAAGCATGGTTGACGCAGAAGTGTTTTCAGACTGAAAATGCAGCAGTCAGCATTAGTCCCAGGCGCCTGCTGCAGCTGTTTATGGGTTAGTCATCCAGGTGTCTGAAGGTGTTGGTCTGTAGGCCCTTGCTGCAGCTCAGAGTTGATGTGAAAGATGCAGTAAGAGGTGTGAAATGCTGTGAGGTGTCTGTCAGACTCAGTAAACACAGTAGACACAGACATCTTAGACTCTGCCTGTAGGCCCTTGCAGCAGCTAAGGCCTGGTGTGTGTGTGTGTGTGTGTGTGTGTGTGTGTGTGTGTGTGTGTGTGTGTGTGTGTGTGTGTGTGTGTGTGTGTGTGTGTGTGTGTGTGTGTGTGTGTGTGTAACACACAGCAAAGTGTTTATCAAACGCAGTAAGGTGTGTGTCAAACACAGTCATTGGGGGCAGCCTTTCCCTTGCCCTGCTGGGCTTTGCTGTTGCTATGGCTGAGAATGGGGAAAGTGGTGCACAGGCATCCAGACGCCACTGTCAGCCCCAGACTGAGCCAGGCACAGAAGCTGGACCAGCTGTAGCCATGCTCCACGTCGGCGGGCAGCCCGTAGATGAAGGGAGGGACCCTGGCCAAGTCGTAGGACACGTTGGCCGCGTAGGTACACAGGGAGATGGTGCAGAAGATCCCTGAGAAGGAAGAGGGACCACAAAGAGAGGAGGAGAGTGTGTGGGAAAGAGAATCTGTGTTTATTTAAGAAAACAGTATCAGTTGGTGTGGTAAACTGTACCTGCCATGAGAAAGAGCAGCCCAGAGACGTGCTGAGTGAGACTCTTCTCCCAGGCGAAGCTGACAGACGCCACGATGCAGCCACACAACAGAACGGCTGCTGCCATACCCAGAAACCCCGCCGTGATCCGCCGCAGGTCTGATTCAAGGAAGAGGAGGGGAGAAGCGGGTGAGCACTTATGCAAGAGACACTGTTTCCCTCTATAACCACTAGGGTTGCAAAGGGAGGGTATATTACTAGAAACTTTCAAATCTAGTGGCCCAATTTGGGTACTTGAGATTATCACAGGTAAAATATATGAAAATAAAAAAAATGGAATGACAAAGATGTAAAACATGAACCTAAATATAAACCATGGACTTAGAGAATACCATTGGTATTGTCTATGTATTTATTGTCAATGTTTTGGCATCACACTGTTGGCAGTTGTGAAAAAAGTCACTAGTTAGAAGAGTTGCAGAGTTAATTGAAAATAATGCCATTATTGATTAGATGCATTTTTTTAATTAATTAGGCCATTTTCTCTTGAACCGTGTGGTCAATCTACTAGAAACGAATGGACAATATGGACACATAATGAATACTATATATGAATACATTTTTGGGGGGGTATTAAAGTATAAATGACCAAAGTTATGATCGATTGCCATAGATGTTACCAAAATTACTGAAGATTATGGTAACTTTGGTAAATTGCTAAATGTAATTAATGTAAATTAACATATGCCCTCCTTTTTGAATGGAAGGTAGTAGGAGAGTAATAGGTGTCTGGATTATTCATTTAATGAAAGGCTCATTGGGGAATATCTTTCATAATAAGAAAATGTGTATACGTAAGAGGTGCCACTCATCCTGCTGAATGGTGCGGGTCAGGTTGAGCGGGATGTTGCGGAGCCGGATGGGCTGGGAGAAATGGTACTTGATGTTGCTGCATCGCTGGGCTATACCTGCATTGAGACAAGAACTTTTGTGAACATAACGAGTAGCAGAAAAGGGCAAGTGTTTCTCAAGGAGACTTGTCTTGAGAAAAGCTGTGGCTGTTAAGTATTCATTTCAGTGGCGGTTCTAGACCATTTCAACTGGGGGGGGGCCAAGCTGGGGCCAGTTGTACTGTTAGAGGGGCCAGTTACATTAGACATTATTGTTGTCATATCGTTTTCTTCACTGTATTGCAGGCATTAGCAGGCAAAAGACCATGTTCATAATCATCATCGTTGCCACTGTCTAATAATGGATGTAAAAAAAGAATGATAGCAAAAATTAGTTATGTAAAAATTATTTCATACTCCACATTTAGGGGGGGCCACAAGGGGGTCCAAAATTGTTGTCACAGGGGCACTGCCCCTCCCAGAACCGCTAGTGATTCATTTATAAAGTGGACTCCCCTGTTTCATGAACAGACTTCTTAACAAGGTTTTCGAGGCTGTAAATGTGTATTTTCCCACAAGATTGCAGATGTTATACATATTCCTCAGCACTATGAAAGCCTCTACACATGGCTGTGAGAAGATAGGGAAATTCCGCCTATATCTCTGATGGGTAACAAAAAGGGGTTTCATTGTTTGAGTGATGAATATTGTCCCCTCTCTTGGAGGCAGCAAAGACGACTAACTATGGCAGGGATCTGACCTGCTCCCCTTCCACAAATACTATGGATCTATCAATATTACAAAATGTTGTCCAATTAACATTTTCGTTTTCACTTGCTATATTAATTGGTCAACAACATTTTTACTTGAGAATCCGAGCTTTTGCGCAAGTTTCCCATTCATTGACTTTAGCGCGTCTATTGATTTAGTACATACGGAATGAATCACATAATATTGATGCCACTTTCCATCCTCATGCAAATGATATGGATCATAGGAATATAACAATTGATATTTAACACGCAGCGCTCCCTCGTTGCCTGGAGTGTGAAGTGCACACTGGGCTCGCATGGTAGAAATACCTTTCGTGCCAGGTCAAAGGTAACAACGTTGATTTTCTGTCAGATGCAGTCAAACTGATCAGATCAGAGCTTCTTTTGAGGTCTGTATGATAGACACACGCAAGCGCGCATGCAACCTGCCTATGCACATAGGCCATGCTAGTTATCCGAATGAATAGATTTGTTATAGACAGAACTTGGCACGCCCATGGTTTACAGATAGGCTAGACCCACACATCTCCGAGGACAACATGATAGTTTAAAACATGTTTTGAAGCTACACCTGTTGTTTACACACTGAAATAACAACAAAAACAACTTTACATCTTGAGTTATGATGGGTTAAGTCAGTTGTACTAAGCTCATGAGTTTATTATTCAACGGTCAGTGGATGTATTATATAATTCATTGAAAGACCATTAAACAGCAGTGCATATGACGGAATGTAACTTTTTAAGCATTTACAAATAGGCCTACCATTGCCAGATGTTTAGGCCTATATCTCCAAGGGATGCGGTTTCACTGCACCGCACTGGACCCCGGGTCAAATTCCCCCACAGCATCTCTTACCCTTGGCAATGAGGTTGTCGATGTCCCTGTCCTTTCCTAGATAATAACATTTCCTCCAAAGTCCAGAGTAAGTGGAGAAAAGAGGCCGCCCGCATTCCGTTTCTAAAATTCCCATTCCCAAAATTGACCTCCAGTTTTCCAGGAGCTCCTCCTCTCTACTCCCGACGTGGATCGCCCGGAGCAGCGCCTGGTTCCTCCGAGGATTGCTGCTGTCCATCAGGGGCAAGTGATAGATGGGCATCCGCCGGTTTTTCTGGTCGTTGGCGTCCGGCCCGAACTGGTCGCAGTTCTGCCTGTGCCGTGTAGTGTCCGTCTCGTACCAATGGTCGGTCATGATAGCGGTGATGAGAAGTGCCAGTGATGCCAGGCTCATGGACAAACTGATAGCCGTCACCAAGGTCTGTTTCTCCATCTTGCCGGCATTAACATTTGAAGATTCGGTCAGGGAAGTATTCATCACTCCGTCCACTTCACTCCTCCTTATCAACACGGGCTTGCAGGGCTTCATGTTCTACATGATGCCGAAAAGGCTGTAAGGTCCTGGCATCTCCGGCTGGGTGCAGGCACAAGAATAACCTAACCCGTATTCCTGTTCTCCCACTTGCTCGATTCCCTGACTTCGGTATATCCTATAAACATGGGATGAAGAGGTGTGTGTATATGGAATCCTGTGCGCGGGCGAGTCTCGAGTGCTTCTGATTTCTAGGCTTGTGTTAATAAGAAAAAAGAGGCGCGGTGCAGAGTGCGCGATGAAAATGTCAAAGCTGTCATGCTCTCCTGTCAGTGCAGCTGCTTGTGTCATTACCAATAGAAGTCCCTGTGGCATGAGAATTATGATATTTATAACAATAATACTACTGATGATGATTATTATTGTTATTACAGCCTATTTAAAAGGGGCAGTCTGCGATTGTAGGCTACATCCGTTTTTTTTACTTTTTAAATAAATTAAATGTAGGCTACCCATTGATTCTTGAAGAATATAACTACCTCATCAGCTTACAAAATGTGTGTACCCCATCAGAACACAAAATATACGCTTATTTTAAGCTACTCCGTTGTTTTTAAACCATTCTAAACAAACAGCTTCAAAGCATGTTTAAAACGATCATTTTCATCTCAAAGTTAAGCACTTGCATCCATATAGATATGTATGAATTTGAGAATGGTAACATTTCTACAGCCCCACCCCTCAGCTGTTTACCAAAACATGGTCGGGGTGTCACTTTGTAATTGCATGAGCTGCAGATTGCCGCTTTAATAGCGACAATGTAATTTTGGGGGTCACTATCGTAACTTGTTTTCATCAAGCCTTCAGATATTTCATAGTTGAAGCATAGAACAACACTTCATCATAGTGCATTAAAATAGAGGGGTAGGCTATTTACTGATAAACATGATTTTCTGGAATTGTCAGATCAATGATACTGCAAAATGGTTGAAAGCATTGTGCAGAGACAGCTCCTTTCCAGTCCGCTGCATCAGCAGGCAGGGCATTGAGCGATATGGGGACATGGACATCTCTGGACATGGAGCACAGAGGAAGTGCTTATGAAGATGTATTATAACACATATATATTTGTTTTCTCATTCAATGGGTGTTGTTGATAAGCACTCAGCAGGACCCGATGTATCAACGGGCCCTCTGTAAAGTAAGAGCAAATCTATGTAGCCTACATCATTAGGGAGTGAAACTTCAATACATCTTTCTTTCTTAGCTCTCTTTCATCAATATTTACCCTGAGCTTGACTTTCACCTTTTTACCCCTCCATCTTTTTTCTTTTCTCTCTCTCGTCCAGTTTGTGTGCGCGTGCGCTAGCATAGGTGCACAGTTAATATTTTCCCTGCTATGTTGAACAGCCATCCATTAAATAAAAGGCTGGATTCCTGCCCAGAGTATTCAGCAGAAATAAACTACTCCAGCTATTAGGTATAAAATTTGAGGATATTTACTATTCCCTGTTGTTTTGTTGATTGAGACAGGCAGACATGAATGTAAAATTAAAGCTTTCCTTGCATTTGTAGAGTTGCATAATTAAATGATAATGTACTCTAATGACAAAATTGTAAAAGCAACTATGGAGTGTGTTGGCAAGCAGCTTCAGTGACAGTCCTACACAAGGGTATTCCTCCACCCAACTTAAGAGTGCATACAGAGTACTCTGTCGTGCCACCACAGGGTGAAATTGAGTACAAGGGTGTTCTTTAAATACTTGTAATCTAGAAAAAAGAAACGCACACCTATAAAGGCGAGGTGCTGGCTGGCGGAGTAGAACAGTAGAAAATAAAGGAAAGCCGCACACTCTAAGAGCTCAGATGCAAAAATTTAATAACCAACGTTTCGACAGCTAAGCTGTCTTCATCAGGGTATCATTAAATACTTGTAACACAATAGCTACAGTAGCCTATGTTCCAATTGTACCAGTGGACATCTACTTGGTTTGTCATAATTCTTACATAGCACTTCATCACAAGACCATGTTCAGATTCAGACAACAGTCATAATACGTTGGCTAGATAGAGAACATGTCAGTGTGGTCTAACTTCGGTGTGTCAACATGGCTGTCTGACCTCCATATTTACAGTACTTCATAAGTATAAGAACTTATTGAGGGCCACTATAGAGGTCAGTATTGGTAATTGTATATGGTCGTTATCTATGTAGGGTCTACGCTGTGAATGACACATGAAAAGGTTAATTAAATGGATGTAAAATAGAGAGAGGAGATAATTGGTGTATGAGTCAGTAGTGATTATTCATGAAGTAGTATTTGGAATGTGGTTGACAAGCACAGGAGAATTATATGCCATGCTTATCAGACTTGGGCTCCAAGAGACTAGTCAACAACATCCAGACTAAAAAGTAGACAAATTAGATTATAAAACCCATTAGAGCACGGGAGTCAAACATCCGGCCCGCGAGGGGTTCCAATCCGGCCTGCGAGGGGTTCCAATCCAGCCCACGGGTGGTTTGAGTAAAATATATATATTTATAGTACCAGTAAAAAGTTTGGACACACCTACTCATTCCAGGGTTTTTATTTATTTTTTTACTATTTTCTACATTATAGAATAATAGTAAAGACATCAAAACTATGAAATAAACACATATGGAATCATGTAGTAACCAAAAAAGTGTTAAACATATCAAAATATATTTTATATTAGCCACCCTTTGCCTTGATGATTGTTTTGCATACTCTTGGCATTCTCTCAACCAGCTTCATGAGGTAGTTAACTGGAATGCATTTAAATGACCAGGTGTGCAATGTTAAAAGTTCATTTGTGGAATTTCTTTATTTCTTAATGCGTTTGAGCCAATCAGTTGTGTTGTGACAAGGTAGGGGTGGTATACAGAAGATAGCCCTATTTGGTAAAAGACAAAGTCCATGTTATGGCAACAACAGCTCAAATTAGCAAAGAGAAACGACAGTCCATCATTACTTTAAGACATGAAGGTCAGTCAATTCGGAAAATATCAAGAGCTTTGAACGTTTCTTCAAGTGCAGTCGCAAAAACCATCAAGCGCTATGATGTAACTGGCATTCATGAGGACTGCCACAGGAACCCATAGTTACCGCTGCTGCAGAGGACAAGTTCATTAGAGTTAACCTCTCTAGGGCAGGTGGCACCAAATCGTCCCACCTACGTAACAGCCAGTTGAATCCTGTGGCGCGATATTCAAATACCTTAGAAATGCTATTACTTCAATTTCTCAAACATATGACTATTTTACAACATTTTAAAGACAAGACTCTCGTTAATCTAACCACACTGTCCGATTTCAAAAAGGCTTTACAACGAAAGCAAAACATTAGATTATGTCAGCAGAGTACCCAGCCAGAAATAATCAGACACCCATTTTTCAAGCTAGCATATAATGTCACAAAAACCCAGAAGACAGCTAAATGCAGCACTAACCTTTGATGATCTTACATTTACATTACATTTACATTTAAGTCATTTAGCAGACGCTCTTATCCAGAGCGACTTACAAATTGGTGCATTCACCTTATGATATCCAGTGGAACAACCACTTTATAATAGTGCATCTAAATCTTTTGGGGGGGTTAGAAGGATTACTTTATCCTATCCCAGGTATTCCTTAAAGAGGTGGGGTTTCAGGTGTCTCCGGAAGGTGGTGATTGACTCCGCTGTCCTGGCGTAGTGAGGGAGCTTGTTCCACCATTGGGGTGCCAGAGCAGCGAACAGTTTTGACTGGGCTGAGCGGGAACTGTGCTTCCTCAGAGGTAGGGAGGCGAGCAGGCCAGAGGTGGATGAACGCAGTGCCCTTGTTTGGGTGTAGGGCCTGATCAGAGCCTGAAGGTACGGAGGTGCCGTTCCCCTCACAGCTCCGTAGGCAAGCACCATGGACTTGTAGCGGATGCGAGCTTCAACTGGAAGCCAGTGGAGAGAGCGGAGGAGCGGGGTGACGTGAGAGAACTTGGGAAGGTCTCTCTTCATCAGATGACACACCTAGGACATTATGTTATACAATACATGCATGTTTTGTTCAATCAAGTTCATATTTATATCAAAAACCAGCTTTTTACATTAGCATGTGAAGTTCAGAACTAGCATACCCCCCGCAAACTTCCGGTGAATTTACTAACAATTTACTAAATTACTCACGATAAACGTTCACAAAAAGCATAACAATTATTTTAAGAATTATAGATACAGAACTCCTCTATGCACTCGATATGTCCGATTTTAAAATAGCTTTTCGGTGAAAGCACATTTTACAATATTCTCAGTAGATAGCCCGTCATCACAGGGCTAGCTATTTAGACACCCAGCAAGTTTAGCCTTCACCAAACTCCGATTTACTATTAGAAAAGTTTGATTACCTTTCCTGTTCTTCGTCAGAATGCACTCCCAGGACTTCTACTTCAATAACAAATGTTGGTTTGGTCCAAAATAATCCATAGTTATGTTCCAACAGCGGCGTTTTGTTCGTGCGTTCAAGACACTATCCGAATGGTAAATAAGGGTCACGCGCACAGCGCATTTCGTGACAAAAGATTTCTAAATATTTCCTTACCGTACTTCGAAGCATGTCAACCGCTGTTTAAAATCAATTTTTATGCCATTTTTCTCGTAAAAAAGCGATAATATTCCGACCGGGAATCTGCAATTAGGTAAACAGACGAAAGAAAATACAGCATGGGGTCGACTCGGGCACGCGCCTAAGCCCTTTGTCCTCTGATCGGCCACTTGGCAAACGCGATAATGTGTTTCAGCCAGAGGCTACCTCGATATCGTTCAGCTTTTTCCCGAGCTCTGAGAGCCTATGGGAGCCGTAGGAAGTGCCACGTTACAGCTAAGATCCTCACTCTTCAATAAACAGAGACAAGAAGAACGACACCTTGTCAGACAGGCCACTTCCTGCATGAAATCTTCTCAGGTTTTTGCCTGCCATATGAGTTCTGTTATACTCACAGACACCATTCAAACAGTTTTAGAAACTTTAGGGTGTTTTCTATCCAAAGCCAATAATTATATGCATATTCTAGTTACTGGGCAGGAGTAGTAACCAGATTAAATCGGGTACGTTTTTTATCCGGCCGTGTAAATACTGCCCCCTAGCCCTAACAGGTTAACTGCACCTCATTGCAGCCTAAATAAATGCTTCACAGAGTTCAAGTAACATACACATCTCATCCAGGGTGGAAATCCCGGGGGGAATGGGGGGGACACGACCCCCCCATCCTGGGAAAAATATGATTTGTCCCCCCCAATATAAAACTGAAACATAACTATGTAATTTAAATAATATTAATAATACGCAATGAAAGCAATTGTGCTGATTATAGACACTTAATAGCGCGTTTTTAAGTTTCAAAAGATTGCGACCCCCCCACCTTTTGCCTCAATGGTTTGATCCACTGCCAGTTCCTTAGCTTGCTAGGTAACAGAGAGGTCGTATCTACTGTCTGAAAGGCACTCAATGCACGTAACTGACATGAGGTTAATCCAGTCAATCGTGCACACACACTAGCTGAATATGCAGAGCTAGTGCGCAAATATTAACTATTAAGCTAGCTAGTACCTATTCCATTTATGTGGCGTCGTCAAAGATGGAATCTTTGCTATCGTCAATTTATTCCAAGATCAGCATGCAGATGATGTAAGTTAGTGCTTCAAAGTCCCTGTGATAAGGTTAGCGATAAACTGAAATCCAAACTGAACAGAACTACACTCTCTTCTACCATTGTCTTAAATATATTTAACCTCTCTAGGGTATGTGGGACGAATCCCACCTACTCAACAGCCAGTGGAATCCCGTGGTGCGTTATTCAAATACTTTAGAAATGCTATTACTTCAATTTCTCAAACATATGACTATTTTACACCATTTTAAAGACAAGACTCTCGTTAACCTGTTGGGGATAGGGGGCAGTATTTGCACGGCCGGATAAAAAACGTACCCGATTTAATCTGGTTACTACTCCTGCCCAGTAACTAGAATATGCATATAATTGTTTGATTTGGATAGAAAACACCCTAAAGTTTCTAAAACTGTTTGAATGGTGTCTGTGAGTATAACACAACTCATTTGGCAGGCCAAAACCTGAGAAGATTCCAAACAGGAAGCGCTCTCTCTGACTATTTCTTGGCCTTCTTGATCATCTCTAACCAAAACAGGGGATCTCTGGCATAACGTGACATTTTCTAACGCTCCCATAGGCTCTCAGAAGGCGCCAGAACGATGAATGGTGGCATTGCAGGCCATGGCTGAAAAACATTAGCGCATTTGGATAGTGGTCGATCTGAGGACAATGAGACTGGAGGTGCGTGCACGAGCCGACACCATGTTTACGTTCTCTCTCTTTAAACAAAAACAACAACTCCCGGTCGGAATATTATCACTTTTTTATGAGAAAAATCGCATAAAAATTGATTTTAAACAGCGGTTGACATGCTTCGAAGTACGGTAATGGAATATTTAGACATTTTTTGTCACGAAACGCGTCGGGCGCGTCACCCTTCTTTACCCTTTGGATAGTGTCTTGAACGCACGAACAAAACAGAGGATATTTGAACATAACTATGGATTATTTTGAACCAAACCAACATTTGTTATTGAAGTTGAAGTCCTGGGAGTGCATTCTGACGAAGAACAGCAAAGGTAATCAAATTTTTCTAATAGTAAATCGTTCAAACCCTGTTTCAGTTCAAAGACGAAAAAATAAAAACATGGTGTCGCCTCGTGCACGCGCCTCAGTCTCATTGTCCTCTGATCGACCACTATCCAAATGCGCTAATGTTTTTCAGCCAGGGCCTGCAAAGACATCATTCACCGGTTTGCCGCCTTCTGAGAGCCTATGGGAGCCGTAGGAAGAGTCACGTTACAGCAGAGATCCTCAGTTTTCAATAAAGAGAGTGTAGAAGCCCAAGAAATGGTCAGAGATGGCACTTCCTTAAAGGAATCTTCTCAGGTTTTTGCCTGCCATATGAGTTCTGTTATACTCACAGACACCATTCAAACAGTTTTAGAAACTTTAGGGTGTTTTCTATCCAAAGCCAATAATTATATGCATATTGTAGTTTCTGGGCAGTAGTAATAACCAGATTAAATCGGGTACGTTTTTTATCCGGCCGTGCAAATACTGCCCCCTATCCCCAACAGGCTAATGGTCTCGTTGCAAAAGCTAAATTGTCGCAAGGGAACTTTTATTTATTTATTTTATTTCACCTTTATTTAACCCGGGTAGCAAAGATTATAGCAAACACCACTGAAACTGAATTGGTGCTCGCTAGCTTTGCAAATTCAGCTATTGTTGGAAGCCAGCCAATATGAAACAAACTATTAAAATTACAAAAGGTTGCAGCATATGTTGTGTAAATGGTGAACTCATACAGCTGTCAACTCTTGTCATTTTAATCCGTTTCACATTTGCTAGCTACCTTTTAGATCGAAGCCCAAATAGAATGATTGAAGATGATAGAAGCCCATCTCCTACTGTAAATAACCTACACACTGTGTGTGTAGCCAGCCAGCCAGCCAGCCAGGTAGAAAAATGGCAGAAAAATAAAAGACGGACATCAGAGTATTTTTCAATACACCAAAACGCATAGTAAGAACCCTAGTAGCCTAATATCTCAAAGACTAGTAGATAAAATGTTCATAAGAAAGAAATGAAATTCTAATGGAAATGTTTCACAATGATGTCATTAGGCAGAGCAGGCAACAGATGGCACACAGACAGCAGAGTTGGGGACAGATATGCAGGGACAGACTGGCAGAGACAGGGAGTCTCAGGTAAGTTTGTTGAGTCTTTGTTTGGCAACATTATGAAAGGTTCTCAATTTTTTTGACTTGTAAAATAGGAACATAATTGGAAAATGCCATGGATACCCCCACTCTCAACTTAAACTGGTGACTGAACTAAGATTTGTTAAAGGCAATGGTATTGCTGTTGTGATTAGTTGTGTAGTTTTGGGTACCGGTAGTTAGGAGTACGGCAAACACCTTATTTCTTTGGTTCCTCAATATACATTTACCATATTACAATGTAGGCTATGTGTTACAGCACTACTTTTGGTGTCCCCCTCAGGAATTGCTCTTGAGACAATTTCATGTAATTGTCCCCTCCAAAGTTGATATCAGATTTTCACCCCTGATCTCATCATCAACTATTCAGAGGAGACTGCGTGAATCAGGCCTTCATGGTCGAATTGCTGCAAAGAAACCACTACTAAATGACACTAAGAAGAAGAAGAGACTTGCTTTAACCAAGAAAAACTAGCAATGGACATTAGACCAGTGGAAATCTGTCCTTTGGTCTGATGAGTCCAAAATTGAGATGTTTGGTTCCAACCGCCATATCTTTGTGAGATGCAGAGTAGGTGAACAGATAATCTCCGCATGTGGGTTTCAAACCATGAAGCATGGAGAAGGAGGTGTGATGGTCTGTGATTTATTTAGAATTCAAGGCACACTTAAAATTAACCAGCATGGCTACTACAGCATTCTGCAGCGATACGCCATCCCATCTGGTTTGAGCTTAGTGGGACTATAATTTGTTTTTCAACAGGACAATGACCCAACACACCTCCAGGCTATGTAAGGGCTATTTGACCAAGAATGAGAGTGATGGAGTGCTGCATCGGATGACCTGGGCTCCACAATCACCCGACCTCAACCCAGTTGAGATGGTTTGGGATGAATTGGACCGCAGTATGAAGGAAAAGCAGCCAGCAAGTGCTCAGCATATGTGGGAACTCCTTCAAGACTGTTGGGAAAGCATTCCTCATGAAGCTGTTTGAGAGAATGCCAAGTGTGTCAAGCTGCCATCAAGACAAAGGGTGGCTACTCTGAAGAATCTAAAATAAATGTTGATTTGTTTAACACTTTTTTGGTTGCTACATGATTCTAGATGCTTTATTTCTTAGTTGTGATGTCTTCACTACTATTCTACAATGTGGAAAATAGTAAAAATAAAGAAAAACCCTTGAATGAGTAGGTGTGTCCAAACATTTGACAGGTACTATATATACAGTTTAAGTCAGAAGTTTACATACACTTAGGTTGGAGTCATTAAAACTTGTTTTTCAACCACTCCACAAATTTCTTGTTAACAAACTATAGTTTTGGCAAGTCGGTTAGGACATCTACTTTGTGCATGACACAAGTCATTTTTCCAGCAATTGTTTACAGACAGATTATTTCACTTATAATTCACTGTATCACAATTCCAGTGGGTCAGAAGTTTACATACACTAAGTTGACTGTGCCTTTAAACAGCTTGGAAAATTCCAGAAAATGATGTCATGGCTTTAGAAGCTTCTGATAGGCTAATTGGCATCATTTGAGTCAATTGGAGGTGTACCTGTGGATGTATTTCAAGGCCTACCTTCAAACACCCTGCCTCTTTGCTTGACATCATGGGAAAATCAAAAGAAATCAGCCAAGACCTCAGAAAAAATATAGTAGACCTCCACGAGTCTGGTTCATCCTTGGGAGCAATTTCCAAACGCCTGAAGGTACCACGTTCATCTGTACAAACAATAGTACGCAAGTATAAACACCATGGGACCACGCAGCCGTCATACCGCTCAGGAAGGAGACGCGTTCGGTCTCCTAGAGATTAACATACTTTGGGGCGAAAAGTGCAAATCAATCCCAGAACAACAGCAAAGGACCTTGTGAAGATGCTGGAGGAAACAGGTACAAAAGTATCTATATCCACAGTAAAACAAGTCCTATATCGACATAACCTGAAAGACCGCTCAGCAAATAAGAAGCCATTACTCCAAAACCGCCATAAAAAAGCCAGACTACGGTTTGCAACTGCACATGGGGACAAAGATCGTACTTTTTGTAGAAATGTCCTCTGGTCTGATGAAACAAAAATAGAACTGTTTGGCCATAATGACCATAGTTATATTTGGAGGAAAAGGGGGCTTGCAAGCTGAAGAACACCATCCCAACCGTGAAGCAAGGGGTGGCAGCATCATGTTGTGGGGGTGCTTTGCTGCAGGAGGGACTGGTGCACTTCACAAAATAGATGGCATCATGAGGGAGGGAAATTATGTGGATATATTGAAGCAACATCTCAAGACATCAGTCAGGAAGTTAAATCTTGGTCGCAAATGGGTCTTCCAAATGGACAATGACCCCAAGCATTGTTCCAAATTGTGGCAAAATGGCTTAAGGACAACAAAGTCAAGGTATTGGAGTGGCCGTTACAAAGCCCTGACCTCAATCCTATAGAAAATTTGTTGGCAGAAATGAAAAAGGGGGTACCAGCAAGGAGGCCTACAAACCTGACTCAGTTACACCAGCTCTGTCAGGAGGAATGGGCCAAAATTCACCCAACCTATTGTGGGAAGCTTGTGGAAGGCTACCCGAAACGTTTGACCCAAGTTAAACAATTTATAGGCAATGCTACCAAATACTAATTTAGTGTATGTAAACTTCTGACCCACCTGGAATGTGATGAAAGAAAGAAATCATTCTCTACTATTATTCTGACATTTCACATTCTTAAAATAAAGTGGTGATCCTAACTGACGTAAGACAGGGAATTTTTACTAGGATTAAATGTCAGGAATAGTGAAAAACTGAGTTTAAATGTATTTGGCTAAGGTGTATGTAAACTTCAACTGTATACACACACACATACACACACACAGTACTGTGAAATAGTTTTAGGCAGGTGTGAAAAAATGCTGTGAAGTAAGAATGCTTTCAAAAATAGACATGTTAATAGATTACATTTATTAATTAACAAAATGCAAAGTGAGTGAACAGAAGAACAATCTACATCAAATCAATATTTGGTGTGACCACCCTTTGCCTTCAAAACAGCATAAATTCTTCTAGGTACACTTGCGCACAGTTTTTGAAGAAACTCGGCAGGTAGGTTGGCCCAAACATCCTGGAGAACTAACCACAGTTCTTCTGGGGATTTAGGCAGCCTCGGGTGCTTCTCTCTCTTCATGTAATCCCAGACAGACTCAATGATGTTGAGATCAGGGCTCTGTGGGGGCCATACCATCACTTCAAGGACTCCTTGTTTTTCATTACGCTGAAGACAGTTCTTAATGACTTTCGCTGTATGTTTGGGATCGTTGTCATGCTGCAGAATACATTTGGGGCCAATCAGATGCCTCCCTGATGGATAAGTATCTGTCTGTACTTCTCAGCATTGAGGAGACCATTAATTCTTTCCAAATCCCCAACTCCATTTGCAGAAATGCAGCACCAAACTTGCAAGGAACCTCCACCATGCTTCACTGTTGCCTGCAGACACTCATTCGTGTACCGCTCTCCAGCCCTTTGGCAAACAAACTCCCTTCTGCTACAGCCAAATATTTCAAATGTTGATGTATCAGTCCAGAGCACCTGCTGCCATTTTTCTACACCACAGTTTCTGTGTTTTCGTGCATAGTTGAGTCGCTTAGCATTGTTTCCACATCGGAGGCATGGTTTTTTGAAGGTCACTTCTGACCAGACATCCCCGGACAGTAGATGGGTGTACAGGGTCCCACTGTTTTCTGCCAATTGTGAGCTGATGGCACTGCTGGACATCTTCCGGTTGCGAAGGGAAGTAAGCATGATGTGTCTTTCATCTGATGCAGTAAGTTTCCTTGGCCGACCACTGCGTCTACAGTCCTCCACGTTGCCCGTTTCTTTGTGCTGTACAAGCTCTTTTGAAGAAGCACATCTGGAAACGCCTGTCTGCCTTGAAACTTCTGCCTGGGAGAGACCTTGCTGATGCAGTATAACTACCTAGTGTCTTGCCATGGTGTATGACTTTTGACAGTAAACTGTCTTCAGCAACCTCACCTTGTTAGCCGAGTTTGGCTGTTCCTCAGTTAATGATTGTGTTTCAACCTACATATTGAATTGATGATCATTAGCACCTGTTTGGTATAATTGTTTAATCATACACCTGACTATATGCCTACAAAATCCCTGACTTTGTGCAAGTGTACTTAGAAGAATTGATGCTGTTTTGAAGGCAAAGGGTGGTCACACCAAATATGGATTTGGTTTTAGATTGTTCATCTGTTCACTCACTTTGCATTTTGTTAATTGTTGAATATAATCTATTAACATGTCTATTTTTGAAAGCATTCTTACTTTACAGTATTGTTTCACACCTGCCTAAAACTTTTTCACAGTACTGTGTGTATGTGTATATATGTGTATATATGTATATATATATATTTATATATATATATACACACACATATATATATACACACACACACATATATATATATATATATACACTGCTCAAAAAAATAAAGGGCACACTAAAATAACACATCCTAGATCTGAATGAATGAAATAATCTTATTAAATACTTTTTTCTTTACATAGTTGAATGTGCTGACAACAAAATCACACAAAAATAATCAATGGAAATCCAATTTATCAACCCATGGAGGTCTGGATTTGGAGTCACACTCAAAATTAAAGTGGAAAACCACACTACAGGCTGATCCAACTTTGATGTAATGTCCTTAAAACAAGTCAAAATGAGGCTCAGTAGTGTTTGTGGCCTCCACGTGCCTGTATGACCTCCCTACAACGCCTGGGCATGCTCCTGATGAGGTGGCGGATGGTCTCCTGAGGGATCTCCTCACAGACCTGGACTAAAGCATCCGCCAACTCCTGAACAGTCTGTGGTGCAACGTGGCGTTGGTGGATGGAGCAAGACATGATGTCCCAGATGTGCTCAATTGGATTCAGGTCTGGGGAACGGGCGGGCCAGTCCATAGCATCAATGCCTTCCTCTTGCAGGAACTGCTGACACACTCCAGCCACATGAGGTCTAGCATTGTCTTGCATTAGGAGGAACCCAGGGCCAACCGCACCAGCATATGGTCTCACAAGGGGTCTGAGGATCTCATCTCGGTACCTAATGGCAGTCAGGCTACCTCTGGCGAGTACATGGAGGGCTGTGCGGCCCCCCAAAGAAATGCCACCCCACACCATGACTGACCCACCGCCAAACCGGTCATGCTGGAGGATGTTGCAGGCAGCAGAACGTTCTCCACGGCGTCTCCAGACTGTCACGTCTGTCACATGTGCTCAGTGTGAACCTGCTTTCATCTGTGAAGAGCACAGGGCGCCAGTGGCGAATTTGCCAATCTTGGTGTTCTCTGGCAAATGCCAAACGTCCTGCACGGTGTTGGGCTGTAAGCACAACCCCCACCTGTGGACGTCGGGCCCTCATACTACCCTCATGGAGTCTGTTTCTGACCATTTGAGCAGACACATGCACATTTGTGGCCTGCTGGAGGTCATTTTGCAGGGCTCTGGCAGTGCTCCTCCTGCTCCTCCTTGCACAAAGGCGGAGGTAGCGGTCCTGCTGCTGGGTTGTTGCCCTCCTACGGCCTCCTCCACGTCTCCTGATGTACTGGCCTGTCTCCTGGTAGCGCCTTCATGCTCTGGACACTACGCTGACAGACACAGCAAACCTTCTTGCCACAGCTCGCATTGTTGTGCCATCCTGGATGAGCTGCACTACCTGAGCCACTTGTGTGGGTTGTAGACTCCGTCTCATGCTACCACTAGTGTGAAAGCACCGCCAGCATTCAAAAGTGACCAAAACATCAGCCAGGAAGCATAGGAACTGAGAAGTGTGGGGGGGTGTCCTTTATTGGGGGTGTCTTGCTAATTGTCTATAATTTCCACCTGTTGTCTATTCCATTTGCACAACAGCATGTGCAATTTATTGTCAATCAGTGTTGCTTCCTAAGTGGACAGTTTGATTTCACAGAAGTGTGATTGACTTGGAGTTACATTGTGTTGTTTAAGTGTTCCCTTTATTTTTTTGAGCAGTGTGTATATATATATATATATATATATATATATATATATATATATATATATATATGTATGTGTATATATATATATGTGTATGTGTATATATATATATATATATATATATATATGTATGTGTATATATATATATGTGTATGTGTGTATATATATATATATATATATATATATATATATATATATACACACACACACACACTACATGACCAAAAGTATGTGGACACCTACTTGTCGAACATTGAGTTGGTCCACTCTTTGCTGCAACAAAATAGCCTCCACTCTTCTGGGAAGGATTTCCACTAGATGTTGGAACATTGCTGTGGGGACTTGCTTCCTTTCAGCCACAAGAGCATTAGTGAGGTTGGGCACTGATATTGGGAGATAAGGCCTGGCTCGCAGTCAGTAGTCCAATTAATTCCGAATGTGTTCGATGCGGTTAAGGTCAGGGCTCTGTGCAGGCCAGTCAAGTTCTTCCACACCGATCTTGACAAGACATTTCTGTATGGACCTCGCTTTGTGCACAGGGAAACATGGAAGGGTCTTCTTAAAACTGTTGCCACAAAGTTGGAAACACAGAACCGTCTACAATGTTGTGGTATGCTGTAGCTTTAAAATTTCCCTTCACTTGAACTAAGTGGCCTAGCCCTAACCATGAAAAACAGCCACAGACCATTATTCCTCCTCCACCACCATACTTTACAGTTGGCACTATGCATTCAGGCAGGTAGCGTTCTCCTGGCACCTGCCAAACCCAGATTCATCCATCGGACTGCCAGATGGTGAAGCGTGATACATCATTCCGCGTTTCCACTGCTCCAGAGTCGAATGGCGGCGAGCTTTACACCCCTCCAGCCGACGCTTGGCATTGAGCATGGGGATCTTAGGCTTGTGTGCGGCTTCTCGTCTATGGAAACCCATTTCATGAAACTCACGACGAGCAGTTCTTGTGCTGAAGTTGCTTCACACACACACACACACACACACAGACACACACACACACACACACACACACACACACACACACACACACACAAAAAAACCCATTAAGAACACCTTCCTAATATTGAGTTGCACACACCCTCCCCCTTTTGCCCTCAGAACAACCTCAATTCGTCAGGGCCTAGACTCTACAAGGTGTCGAAAGCGTTCCACAGGGATGCTGGCTCATGTTGAATCCAATGCTTCCCACAGCTGTCAAGTTGGCTGAATATCTTTTGGGTGGTGGACCATTCTTGATACACATGGGAAACTGTTGAGCATGAAAAACCCAGCAACGCTGCAGTTCTTGACACAAACCGGTGTGCCTGGCACCTACTACCATACCCCGCAACCTGGTCTTAGTGCATTTGGTATTATTCTGTACATAAACTAAATGGAGTGTCAGATTTGTTTGTTTTGTATGGTATGTATTAATTTGTTGATGTCCATCCATTTCATATGTTACGAATTACAATTTGTGTGATATCTCCTGTGTGGCTCAGTTGGTAGAGCATGGTGTTTGCAACGCCAGGGTTGTGGGTTCGATTCCCACGGGGGACCAGTATGGAATAATAATAATGTATGAAATGTATACATTCACTACTGTAAGTTGCTCTGGATGAGAGTGTCTGCTAAATGACTAAAATGTAAAAAATGATATGTTACAAATTGCAATTTGTTGTGGCTAATGTTAGCTAATTGGCTAACGCTAGCTAGATGGCTAACTTTAGCTGGGTGAGGGTTGTCCATAATGATATTTGAACCTTTTGGGTGACTAGACATTTGCGTTATACGCTGGCCCATCCACCCTCCATTTTTGCCTTAAGTAACCTTCTGTCTTATGTAACCATACCAAACGCTAACATACCATGCTAATTTGAATGTCATGGATTTACGTTTAGGTTCAAAGGCACTTAAATATTTTGTCTTGCCCATTCACCCTCTGAATGGCACACATACACAATCCATGTCTCAAGGCCTGAAAATCCTTCTTT
Source organism: Salmo trutta (assembly GCF_901001165.1). NCBI lineage: Eukaryota > Metazoa > Chordata > Actinopteri > Salmoniformes > Salmonidae > Salmo > Salmo trutta. The sequence continues at coordinate 42,808,903 of NC_042974.1, read as the reverse complement.
AACCTGTCTCCTCCCTTTTTCCATTTACACTGATTGAAGTGGATTTAACAAGGGATCATAGCTTTCACCTGGTCAGTCTGTCATGGAAAGAGCAGGTGTTCTTAATGTTGTGTACACTCTGTATATTTTTTTACACTTTTTGAGGGGAAGCAAACTCAATATACATTAAAATGACTAAATCAAATCTGTATAGAATTGATAATGGACCTATGTTCATAGAGCTTCTTTACTGTCCAGCTTGCTAATAATCACTGTGCACCACAGGTGGCCGGTGGGAGGACGGGCTCATAGTAATGGCTGGAACAGAATCAATGGAATGGTATCGAACACAAACACATGGTTTCCACGTGTTTAATACCATTCCATTAACTCCATTCCAGCCATTATTATGAGCCGTCCTCTACTCAGCAGCCTCCTGTGCTGCGCACAGTCAATGGACCTACATTCATACAGTTTCTTAACTCACTAATAAATCACTAGACAGTCGGGGAGCATCAAAAATTCAAAAAACGATAAATACAGCACTATTGTTTTTTGTTGCACATTTTGACGCAAGGAAAAATAACACATTTTCAGTGCGGCCCTCCGGGGCAAAATTAGTTCTACACCCCTGCATTAAAGGTTGACTGATTTCCCCTTCCACTCTTCCTTGGGAGACTTCCTCCTGAAACATCTTGACTGGGGGTAGATGAGTGGCGAAAGATTGACAGGTTGCACCAGTTGGCCCAGCTCTTCTTGCGTAGCCAACATGTGACACACACATACCATCAAGAGGCTAATGAAAGTACCCAGCCGTGGACTAAACCTAACACCCCCTATAGAGGACAATAATGATCTGCTCATCTCCCCTTCAACTATTAACCCCATCCCTCTTGTCACAAACCAATGTATAGAATTTTCTATGATCAATTGAGTAATAGTTGTAGTGATTGACTTAATAATGCAGTTGAACAAGACCTTTGAATACACAAACATGGGGCTCAGTTAAATGTTAAAAAAAATGTTTTTAAATCTAGCCAGTTTTGTGGACATCCTGTCGAAATCACTCTCAAAAGCGCTTTCATAATTGCATTCAGAAATAATTAAGCCACAAGCACCAGCTACTCCAATGTTACATTTTCATAAAAGCCAAGGAGTTTGGGGCCCATACCATCTTCCGGCCATAGCCCATTTCATTCAGTCTTTATTGTCAGTCAGCCATCTGCCAGACTGCCACGGCACTGTAAAGCTGCTGGACACTTTCGCTCATCCTGTTTTTTTTATGGAGAATGTAAGCTACATTTTTGCGCATGCCCATTGAGCATTGGAAGCCATGTTGAAGTTTCAGTGGCTGGCTGTGCTTTTCTGACGCTGTATGTTTTTAGGTTTGTTTTCTTCCATTTTTAGTATTGGTGACGTTCAACCATACCATTCGGAACCATAAATTGGAGTTCTAAAGATGAGTTCCTGCGTCGACTTATCCAGGCGCAATCCGCAGGAGGATTTCGAGCTAATTCAGCGGATAGGAAGCGGCACATACGGAGATGTCTACAAGGTAACTGCAGCAATAGCAGCCAGTAGCTAACTTGCTTAGCTATTTTGATACATTGTTACAGTAAAAACAACACGCACGTTACATTCATTGTTACGACACAGAGTATTCAAACTTACCTAATGACACACTAGAAAGCATACTACGGGTTTGACCCTAAAAACCTGTCGCTCAAGCTGGTGAATAGCTTTGCTTGGAGCGGTGGAAGGTAACGTTACCTGGCCAGAATTCCATATCGCAATAGCGCCCGACAGATCATTCCTCCCTTGTTTTGATCAACATAATTACACAGCCCGTAGCCACCACTGGTCACTGGGGGGGCCTTTGTTACAATGTTGTGTGCCTGTTTGTTAGTGTCGTCTTTATATTGTGGTAGAATATCCCCGAAGGATTCAGTCTGGTTCCACACAACAGACAAGGCCCAGCGCCTACAGGCTCAATCGGGCAACAAGGGAAAGCTATGAATATTCAAGTTGAATTCGATTTTAACCCTAAAAACAGTAAATTGGATTTTATTTAATTAACACACTGATACGGTTTATGTTTTGGGACTTTGCAATACTGTTTATGGTGTCAGATTACTGTCTTTCCTTTTGTTGACTTAAACCATTAACTCCTACTTGTTATAAATGAACCACAATATTGTGGGAGGCAGTGACAACCATTACAGATTACATTTTCAAACACTGATTCATTATGCAGGTTCAGTCAAATAAACTGGAATATTTAGCTGTTTGTCTACCTAGTATAATTTTCACTTCACCCAGAGTAGGCCCATTAACAATCTTGTTGACATGATGCAGGGATGGGGAAACTCCAGTCCTCTGGGGCCTGATTGGTGTCACGCTTTTGCCCCAGCTAACATACCTGACTAACGAATCATGTTCTTCAGTTTAGAATGCAATTAGTTTAATCAGCTGTGTTTGCTAGAGATGGAGAAAAGGTGTGACACTACTCAGGCCCCTGAGGACAGGAGTTGCCCATCCCTAGTGGTTTGTCAAAGTATTTTGAGTATTGGATGACAGTTCATTGGATTAACAAGGAATTTGAAGAAGGCTTACAATGTGAAGACTTCAAAGTATTTGTTTACAGTAACCACAGAGGATCGACTATGACCCTATCAAATGGAACCAACAGACGAAGACATTTTAGCTTAATGGCATTTGCCGCGCTATGCTTTTAAGAATGGAGTTGTTTTCCCCTTGATCATAGTGAATCCATGGGAACTGAGCGTGGCACAGCTGGGCAGGCATGGTCTAGAATGCAGTGGTCCTGACTTCCTATGTGCGTGTGCGACTGTGCAATCTATTGTTTAAGACTGATCCTGTAAAGGAAGAGGTCGAGGAGAAGGCCTGGTCAGACCCTCAGCTGCATGTGTTCACAATCAGACCTTGCAGAACCGTCTGCAGTGGCCATCCTGTTTGGACCAGGATTGTTTTCTTCTAGTTGTTTGCTCATTAGAACTGTTGGACAAAAGCCAAAACTGAGTTAGTGCTTACCTTCAGGCATGTTCCTTGTCCTTTTGTATCTAATGTACATTAACAGCCTAATATGTTTTACCTTGGATCCACAAGAAAACACAACACACTTAAACATGCTGAGCCAAGCATTTCTCCTCCCATAAGGTAATGAAGTTGCTCATGTGGTTCGCCCCTGTACTTGTGGAGATATAATAATTTCCGTAGCGTGCCGATTTAGACCCGTACTAGGTGTGGACGATGGGGAGAGAATCAGGAGCTATGACGGGGTGGTGAGATCTGCTTCCCGTCCCAATAAGAATGTGTTTGTTGTGGGCTACAGTGCGTCACTGTTGTTGTCTTGTCAGCTGTGTTGGTCAGATAGCCGTGCTTCGCTTTCAAAATGTCACCTCACTGTCAATTCCTTTCATTAACATGTTATAAAACATGCATTAATGAGTGTTTAACCTCCCTCCCATAACAGCATTCATATATTTAAATAACCAGGCGGTAAGATCATGCTGGACTTCTGTGTTCTACTGCCCTGGTTCCATGCTTACTGTTTCTGTTTAGGAGGTCAAAAGTTCAGTAAAGTTTTTTTTTTTTGGGGGGGGGGTTGGATTGGGAGCAGGGCATTATAAGGTTGGCAGTGTAGACCATTTTAGTTTGTTCTAAGCAGGTTAATAGGCCTGTTGTATGTGAATGACAGGATTAGAAGGTGAGACACACAGTAGGGGATTGTTTTCTTTGTGTTCCTCAGGAGTTTAGCATTTCCTTCTTTTCGGAGCGTGTGCCTCTATTCACACACTGTTCTAACGTAGCGTCCACTTGTGAAGTGTGGGATAAGAAACTTCACAGCCCAGTACAAGACTCGGAAGAGGGTGTTTTGGTTAGGCCATTCATCACGGAGTGAAGTGCTGTCAGAGAGTCTATTGAATGCTGACCACTGAGATGTCTGATTGGATGTGTTCATGTTTTGTCCTAAGTTGCCAGTGCACTGTCCATGCTTTAATATATCCTCAGTCTTAGCTTGACTCTCTGCTTATTGTTCTGGCCATCCAGTAGGTGATTCCATAGGTCTATCTGCATGTTTTTAGGATCTAGGTATTAAGCCTAAACATGCATTAGGAGGAGAGAAACTGGAAACAAGTCTTTTGCGCACTCCCCACCTGCTGTACACACTGAGACCAAGCTAGCATCTGCATGTTCTTGTCTTGCTTGTCAGATAGCATTTGTCTCCAGCCCTTAAGTGTTCTCTGTGGGGTGTGTGTTGGTGGGAGGACAGGTGGAGCACTTTACAGGCCCTTCTCACACTCAGATCACCTGTTCTTTTTCAGGGTCTAGGGCAAGGAGGCCTATATATAGGTGTTTAAGATGTGGTGGTGCCAGGCTGGGGATATGGCTTTTTAAGTGCAATTGTGATTCATTAAGTTTAAAAGTGCAATGGTTGGGTGCTTTCTATTTACTTCCATTCAGGTTATGTTTGTTTGACTCATACACATTTGTGGTCCGATGACTGACTGTTGCGTGGTTGGTTCCTGTTTCTCTGGCCTGGCTCAGTAACAGGGAGGGGGATAGGGGGAAAGTTCAGTGACCCAGTTTTCCCAGGATAAGCCTGGATTTTAAGGCTGGTTGCCTGAACTGAGCAAGGGAGCCAAACTTGCAGCCTGGATTTGAACCCTGTACGGAGTGAGCTCACAGACGCTGGGCATCATGGCTCTCGGTCCAATGGTCCCCCACAATCACAAGAGATACAATAACTTAAACCTTCATACTTACTTAGACATTTTATTGAAAGCTCTCAGCCACAAATATGGATGTAGATCTAGATATTCAGCTCAGTGCAGTTCCACATTTTGAATGGCAATATTCATACTTATTCTGTAGAGGGAGAGACCAGGAAAAAGAGGGTAAGCCAAATGCCTCACCGTTATTAATTTCGGTACGCTTTATGTTCGCCATGTGTTCAGTGCCCAGCATGGCGGTGCTCATGGTGTCGAGCCTCCCACACAAAGCACCATGTTATGAACCGTCATACCTTGAGTCATCACTGAAAAGGCTTCAACAGTGGAGGGCCAGACATCTACGAGAGGGAGAGAGCTAGAGAGGGAGGGAGGGAAGTGGATTTTAATCCAAGGATTATCCTAGGCCTTCTACTACACGTCTATCCAGCCAACAGTAGGGTTAAGTTAGCCTGTCAATGGGAAGGCTCACAGTCTACAAAGGCTTGTGTAACCTATAGGCCCTACATGTGTCTTGCGTTTTCAAGTGACTCATCTGCCAGGGACAAGTGGTAGCAGGCCTCTGCTGGGCAGAAAGATTAGGCCTATGTTTGCCACATAGCTACGTCTTTGATTACAGACTAAATGTTGTGTTCTCACTCTGCCTTCAACAGAGGGGTGCTTGTCCCTCTGGTTTTAGGATGTAAACCTGGTGTGAGGGGTGTGGATCAGGAAGTCTGAGCTGTAGCTTAAAGTCCCAGTGCAGTCAAAAACGTGATTGTCCTGTTTTATATACACAGTTTATTAGGTACACCCATCCAGTACTGGGTCGGACCCCCTTTGCCTCCAGAACAGCCTGAATTCTTCGGGGCATTCTTCAAGGTGTTCGGGAACGTTCCACAGGGATGTTGGTTCATGCTGATGCAATGGCATCACGCAGTTGCTGCAGATTGGACAACGGTACATTGATGCTGTGAAACAGCAGCCCGTTCCATCTCATCCCATAGATGCTCTATAGGGTTGAGGTCTGTGCAGGTACCTCAAATAAACTGAACTCATTGTCATGTTCCAGGTGATGTTTTTCCACTCCTCAACTGTCCAGTGTTGGTTATCATGTGTCCGCTGGAGCCGCTTCTTCTTGTTTTTAGCTGATAGGAGTGAAACCTGGTCTGGTCGTCTGCTGCAATAGCCCATCCGTGACAAGGATCAACGAGTTGTGCGTTCCAAGATGCTGTTCTGTGTACCACTGTTGTACTACGCCGTTATGTTGACCTGTTCGACCTCTATCAACGAGCTGTTTTAGCCCACAGGACTGCCGCTGACTGGATGTTTTTTTGTTTGTCGCACCGTTCTCTGTAAACCCTAAACATTGTTGCATGTGAAAAGCCCAGGAGAGCAGCCGTTTCTGGCATACTTAATCTGGCACCTACGATCATACCATACTCAGTATCTAAAGTCACTTGTTTTGCCCATTGCCCAACGTTCAATCGATCAGTTACTGACGGCCTCGATTCCGGTCTTCTTTGTATAGCATGCCAAGGCCACTTGACTCCCTGTCTGTAGGAGCGGTCCCTTATTGTGAATGAGGTGGTGTACCTAATAAACTGTCCAGTGAGTATATTTCTACACTGAAGTTGGAATAATATTGTGAAAATTATGATAATGCCCTTTTAGTGTAAGAGCTGTTTTGAAAAGACTGCATGAAATTTCAGCCTGTTTTGGTGGGATGGAGACATTACCAGACGGTACATTAATTGATCGACCAATAATCGAGTCCCAAACCTCTCTGCCAATAACTAATGGGTTTCCTCTTCCCACTCAGACTACTCCGACAGTCCAAGCAAAAATTTTGTTTGAGAAATTGCTCTTTGCTAAGAAGCTATTTTTGTTGATTTAAAACAATCACAGCAAGGTTCTTAATTGTTACCAAGAAATAATTTAATTGTTACCCAGAAATGCATATGGCCTTTTAAGGTGACATGCGCTCATAGCCCAGCTAATGAACCTGTGGGTTTAGACCACAGAAACCTTCGAGACCACAGGAGGTTGGTGGCATTTTCATAGGGGAGAAGGGGCTCGGGGTAATGATTGGTGCGAAATAAAGTTGAATGGTATCAAATGCATGGTATCCAAGTGTTTGATACGATTCCGTTTGCTCTGTTCCGGCCATTATTATGAGCCGTTCTCCCCTCAGCAGCCTCCTGTGTTTGAGACACAGGACACACACACACCTTTCACACCTAATTTACTCTTCTCTCTCCCTCTCTCGAATGAGTGTGCTGTGTTTGATGTCTTCCTGCACTTTCGGATTTGGCATTCATGTTCATGGGATCTGTAGATGAAGGTCTAGGCTGGCAGTTAGCATGTCTGCCAACATTGGCCTCCACTATAGCCTCTGCAGTCCTCTGCCCTGCCAGCTAGGCCCATGTCTACTTTGTAGCCCTCACACAGCTCACTCTCCCTGGAGTGTGGGCCTGCCGCTTTCTTTCCCTCACAAAAAGTGTCTCCTTTTCCGTGTGGTAAATGCCTGGTTTTCCATGAACCAAGTTCCCAGATTTCCATGTACCACGTCCCTTTTTTTCCACACTTTGTACTCCTTTTTTCCCTACCATGATGTCCCTGAGGTCCACAGGCTTGATGAATATTGCAGCGCTGCAGTCCTGAAGCTGGTCCCCGATCACAGCTAGTCAGTTGTAACGCTCCCACCACAACGGCCACGTCCTATATTTAGAATGGACCCACTGCCGGGAACAGGCAAGTTGGCTTCTGCAGTCTACATGTGTGTTCAGTGTATCTACAATACATGCCTGTCGGTCTCAGCGTCGGTGACATGTGGCATAGTGTAGGTCTAGCTGGCTGTCCGTGGAGCTTCTTCTATTGATCAGAACTTGTCTGTTGAAATAGTTGTTTCTTTGTCTTTGTTTCTCTTTGCCTCGTCTTGTCCTCCCATGGGTGTATGGTGGGCTCTCTGTCTTTCCCTGTCTCGCTCTATCCCTCTCGGTCTTTCTATCATTGCCTCTCTCAATGGTGACATCAGAACTAAAGCCTTTTTAGTCAGCCTGCCAACTATTCTGGGATGCCGGAGTCATATAGCGCAGTGTTTCGTATCTATGAATATGGCTTTGTTCGTTATGCTCAGTGAGCCCTCAGTGTTTGTCTGAATCTGAAGGCTGGTGAATCTAATAAGGCAGATGTTCCATGACTGGTTTCAGCTCAAAATAAGGGCCTTAATGAGAGGTTATAAATAATGTCACATGGCTTCTGTGGATGTCAGTCTTCATACTTTCTCCCACACTGTTTTATCTGGTCCTAGTAGACAGGCTGTTCTGGTGTATCCCATTCTGTCTGATCATTAGAATTTTTCTGTCTGCAGTTTGAAATAGGCTATTCTGTCTGGGAGGTCTGTCCAGACGGGGTGTTCATCCATACAATTAGCATTGCGGTTCTCTGTCCAGACTGGGTGTTTTATCGGTCTCTAGTACATGGGCTCCTGCACCTAGCTGTCAGATCCCATTTAGTCTCTGTCTCAGGTTCAATCAGATCAAGTCTTTCACAGGCACCATGTTTATCATTCTCATCCTCATTTATCCATGCTGTTACTGCAACGGCAAGGCTGCATTTTAATGTCCTGACTCCTGCATACAGGTGTCTTTCCAGAAGTGTGTCCCTCGGCGATAGACTTCTGGGTTTCAGTCCAGGAACAGGTAGTAAATGCTAGTGAGATGCAGCTTAACTTACTGTAAGGGTGACCAAGAAAAATGGAATGTTGAGTGACGGCCTATTAACAAATGTACAAACCTCAAACAAAATGTAATCTCAGACCAGTAGGCTATATGATATACACTACCGTTCAAAAGTTTGGGGTCACTTAGGACATGTCCTTGTTTTTGAAAGGAAAACACTTTTTTTTGTCCATTAAAATAACATAAAATTGATCAGAAATACAGTGTAGACATTGTTAATGTTGTAAATTACTATTATAGCTGGAAACGACTGATTTTTAATGGAATATCTACATAGACGTACAGAGGCCCATTATCAGCAACCATCACTCCTATGTTCCAATGGCACGTTGTGTTAGCTAATCCCAGTTTATCGTTTTAAAAGGCTAATTGATCATTAGAAACACCTTTTGCAATTACGTTAGCACAGCTGAAAACTGTTGTCCTGATTAAAGAAGCAATACAACAGGCCTTCTTTAGAGTAGTTGAGTATCTGGAGCATCAGCATTTGTAGGTTCGATTACAGGCTCAAAATGGCCAGAAACAAAGAACGTTCTTCTGAAACTCGTCAGTCTAATCTTGTTCTGAGAAATGAAGGCTATTCCATGCGAGAAATTGCCAAGAAAAGCAAGATCTCGTATGACGCTGTGTTTTACTCCCTTCACAGAACAGCGCTGGCTCTAACCAGAATTGAAAGAGGAGTGGGAGGCCCTGGTGCAGAACTGAGCAAGAGGACAATTGCATGAAATTGGCCTGTACTGAAGAGCTCAGTGACCGTCATAGGATGCCACTTTTCATACGAGTCATTTCATCAAATTTCTGCCCTGCTAGAGCTTCCCCGGTCAACTGTAAATGCTGTTAAGCTCACAGAACAGGACCACAGAGTGCTGAAGCGCGTAGCACGTAAAAGTCATCTGTCCTTGGTTGTAACACTCACTACCGAGTTCCAAACTGCCTCTGGAAGCAACGTCAGTACAATAAATGTTCGTTGGGAGCTTCATGAAATGGATTTCCATGGCCAAGCAGCCACACACAAGCCTAAATTCACCATGCGCAATTCCAACCGTCGGCTGGAGTGGTGTAAAGCTTGCAGCCATTGGACTCTGGAGCAGTGGAAACGTGTTCTCTGGAGTGATGAGTCATGCTTCACTCAGACAGACAAACCTGGGTTTGGTGAATGCCAGGAGAACACTACCTGCCCGAATGCATAGAACCAAATGTAAAGTTTGGAATTAGGGTCTGGGTCTGTTTTTCATGTTTTGGGCTAGGCCCCTTAGTTCCAGTGAAGGGAAATGTTAACACGACAGCATACAATTACATTCTTGACGATTCTGTGCCTCCAACTTTTGACAACAGTTTGGGGAAGGCCCTTTCCTGTTTCAGCATGACAATGCCCCCGTGCACAAAGCGAGATCCATACAGAAATGGGTTTCTGAGATCGGTGTGGAGGAACTTGACTGGCCTGCTCAGAGCCCTGCCCTCAACCCCTTCGAACACCTTTGGGATGAATTGTAATGCCGACTGCGAGCTAGGCCTAATCGCCCAACATCAGTGCCGACCTCACTAATGCTCATGTGGCTGAAAGGAAGCAATGTTCCAACATCTAGTGGAAAGCCTTCCCAGAAGAGTGGAAGCTGTTATACAGGGACCAACTCCATATTAATGCCCATGAGCAGGTGTCCACATACCTTTGGTAATGTTGTGTACCTGCCTGGTATAGCAAGGATAGTCTATTCCACAGGAGGTTGGTGGCACCTTAATTGGGGTGGATAGTCTCGTGGGAATGGCTGGAGCGCAGTCATTGGAATGGTATCAAATACATTAAACACATAGTTTGATTCCATTCATGCCGTTCCCGCCATTATTATGAGCCGTCCTCCCCCAGCAGCCTCCGCTGGTCTATACTGTAGTTATGGAAAAGGTGTACAATATACTGTACTTTGTTATAGGAAGGATAGGATTCACCCCAACAGGCTCAAACCTGGTACCAGGATTTAAAGTAAACAACCAGTGCTTATGAGGGTGACGGTGGAGCCTCACTCAAGTAAGGAGTTGAATCTGTAGCAAAAGAGGGGATGAGAGAGAACTGACTCTGCTGTCTGCAGCTTGTGTAGACTCTGTAAATGCCAGAGCTCTGCGGAGGAAATGCTTTTCCACCCGTCGTTATGAGGCCACATACTTTCTTAACTATTTGTAATATATTATTCCTCCAGCCACACTATTTCTAACACCACTATCCCACTAAAATCAGTAATACTTATTTACATTTTTTTAACAGATCTTGCACATGTTATGCTCATGTGTTGACTTTATTTATGGTTACAGACTCATATTTCTAAGAATAGGAAGTGGGTCTGTAGTGAATAGCCTAAGGAAAAGTTATTTGTAATTGTAAATAGTGTGGTATTTCTAGTAGTCCGGTTCTGTTTGTTCCCCCTCTAATCTCTCGTCTGGGCCAGATCTGAACCCTCGTGCTGTGAGCTCTACCTGGAGACACGAACATGCACGCGTTTGTGTGTGTGTGTGTGTGTGCCAGCGTATGTGCATGTTTTTGGAACAGTTCTTGCCATAAAATAAGAAAGTCAATGCCATCTTGTTTTTAATGTTCTAATTTACACGGGCAATATAGCCTACCACAAATAGGCTAATGTAAAGCTATGTTTTACTTATGAGTCGTTCGATGTCATTTCAGCAAGCCATGACACCTACCATCACAGATTGTTCTGAAATCATTTCTGTAGTTAAAAACATAAGAATTCTTGCTACCATTGTTTTGTTGACATTTTAATTGATCTGAGAAATTGATTGCACCCAAATTGACCTTTTTAACTTATAGTATTAAAATAATATTCAATAAATCTAATAACCAACATCTGATTTGGACCAAACTTCTTCCTACCATTTGAGTAAGACATGAGGAATTCAATAAAATGGTCAATAGCCACCCGTGGACCCACCCCAACAACCAGTATAAAGTATCAGTTCTCTATGTCCAAGTATACTGAAGAAAAATATAAACGGAACATGTAAAGTGTTGGTCCCATGTTTCATGAGCTGAAATACAAAAAGATCCCAGAAATATTCCATACTCACAAAAAGCTTATGTCTCTCATATTTTGTGCACAAATTTGTTTACATCCCTGTCAGTGAGCATTTCTTCTTTGCCAAGATGATCTGCCACACCTGTCAGGTGGATGGATTAAGAAGCTGATTAAACAGCATGATCATTACACAAGTGCACCTTGTGCTGGGGACAATAAAAGGCCACTCTAAAATGGGCAGTTTTGTCACACCACACCACAGATGTCTCTAGTTTTGAGGGAGCGTGCAATTAGATGAATGTCCACCAGAGCTGTTGCCAGAAAATCAATGTTAATTTCTCTACCATAAGAGAGAAACGTCATCGTAGAGAATTTAGCAGTACGTCCAACCGGCCTCAACCGCAGACCACATATAACCACGCCAGCCCAGGACCTCCACATCCGGATTCTTCACCTGCGGGATGGTCTGAGACAGCTGATGAATTTGAGAAGTATTTCTGTATGTAATAAAGCCCTTTTGTGGGGAAAAACAAATTCTGATTGGCTGGGCCTGGCTCTTCAGTGGCTGGACCTATGCTTTCCCAGGCCCAAACATGGGTGCGCACCTGCCCAGTCATGTGAAATCCATAGATTTTTTTTCAAATTATTGAACCTTTATTTATTTAACCTTTTAACTAGGCAAGTCAGTTAAGAACAAATTCTTATTACAATGACGGCCCACCAAAAGGCAACAGGCCTCCTGCGGGGACGGGGGCTGAGATAAAATATATATATATATTAATAAAAAATAAAATAAAAAATATATATATATATATATATATATATATTTTATTAATATATATATATTTTTTATTTTTATTAATATATATATATTTTTATTAATATATATATTTTTTATTAATATATATATATATATATTTTTTTTAAATTAATATATATATATATTTTTTTATTAATATATATATATATATATATATTTTTTTTTTATTAATATAGTACAAACACACATCACGACGAGGGACAACACTACACAGAGACCTAAGACGACAACATAGCAACACATGACAACACAGCATGGTAGCAACGCAACATAACAACATGGTAGCAGCACAAAACATGGTACAAACATTATTGGGCACAGACAACAGCACAAAGGGCAAGAAGGTAGAGACAACAATACATCAAGCAAAGCAGCCACAACTGTCAGTAAGAGTGTCCATGATTGAGTCTTTGAATGAAGAGATTGAGGTTTGAGTGTTTGTTGCAGCTCGTTCCAGTCGTTAGCTGCAGCAAACTGAAAAGACGACCGACCCAGGGGATGTGTGTGCTTTCGGGACCTTTAACAGAATGTGACTGGCAGAATGGGTGTTGTATGTGGAGGATGAGGGCTCTGGTAGATATCTCAGATGGGAGGAGGGAGGCCTAAGAGGGTTTTATAAATAAGCATCAACCAGTGGGTCTTGTGACGGGTTACAGAGATGACCAGTTTACAGAGGAGTATAGAGTGCAGTGATGCGTCCTATAAGGAGCATTAGTGGCAAATCTGATGGCTGAATGGTAAAGAACATCTAGCCGCTCGAGAGCCCTAGCACGGGTAGGATGGTCATCTGAATCAGGGTTAGTTTGGCAGCTGGGGTGAAAGAGGAGCGATTACGATAGAGGAAACCAAGTCTAGATTTAACTTTAGCCTGCAGCTTTGATATGTGCTGAGAGAAGGACAGTGTACCGTCTAGCCATACTCCCAAGTACTTGTATGAGGTGACTACCTCAAGTTCTAAACCCTCAGAGGTAGTAATCACACCTGTGGGGAGAGGGGCATTCTTCTTACCAAACCACATTACCTTTGTTTTGGAGGTGTTCAGAACAAGATTAAGGGTAGAGAAAGCTTGTTGGACAATAAGAAAGCTTTGTTGTAGAGCATTTTACCCAAAATCCAGGGCCAGCTGAGTAGAAGACTGTATCATCTGCATATAAATGGATGAGCGAGCTTCCTACAGCCTGAGCTATGTTGTTAATGTAAATTATGAAGAGCGTGGGGCCTAGGATTGAGCCTTGGGATACTCCCTTGGTGACAAGCAGTGCCTGAGACAGAAGATGTTCTGACTTTATACACTGGACTTTTTTAGTACAGTAGTTAGCAAACCAGGCCAAAGGCCACTCAGAGACACCAATACTCCTTAGCCGGCCCACAAGAATGGAATGGTCTACCGTTTCAAACGCTTTAGCCAAGTCAATAAAAATAACAGCACAACATTGCTTAGAATAAAGGGCAATTGTGACATCATTGAGGACCTTTAAGGTTGCAGTGACACATCCATAACCTGAGTGGAAACCAGATTGCATACCAGAGAGAATACTATAGACATCAAGAAAGCCAGTCAGTTGATTATTGACAAGTTTTTCAAACACTTTTGATAAACGGGGCAAAATAGAAATAAGCCGATGACAACTAAGATCAGCTTGATCTCCCCCTTTAAATAAAGGACGAACCGTGGCTGCGTTCCAAGCAATGGGAACCTCTCCAGAAAAGAGAGAGAGGCTTGGCGATGATGGGGGCAGCATCCTTAAAGAATAAAGGGTCTAAACCATCTGACCCAGATGTTTTCTTGGGGTCAAGTTTCAGGAGCTCCTTTAGCACCTCGGGCTCAGTGACTGCCTGCAGGGAGAAACTTTGTTGCGGGGCAGGGGAAAAAGAGGGAGTAGCATCGCATTAGAAGGGGTGGGAAATGAGGAAATGTTGGACGGGCAAGGAGGCATGGCTGAGTCAAATAGGAATCCTGATTTAATTAAGTGGTGATTTAAAGAGCTCAGCCATGTGCTTCTTGTCAGTAACAACCACATCATCAACTCTAAGGGACATGGGCAGCTGTGAGGAGGAGGGTTTATTTTCCAGGTCTTTAACTGTTTTCCAGAACTTATTGCGGTTAGACCCACAAAGAGAGAACTGCTCCTTAAAGTAATTAACTTTGGCCTTCCGGATAGCCTGAGTGCACTTATTTCTCAATTGCCTGATCAGCCTGAGTATGCGTGTGCCGAGCCTTTCGCCAAATGCAATTCTTGAGGTGGAGTAACTCTGCAAGATCACGGTCGAACCAGGGGCTGAACCTGTTTTTTAATTCAAATTTTCTTTATGGGTGTTTTAACAATGCCACTTAAAATATAAAAAAGAAGGTCCAAGCATCTTCGACGGAGGGGATCAAGCTGATTCTTTACCATTTTACAGAGGCCAGTTCATGAAGGAAAGCTTGCTCGTTAAAGTTTTTAGCAAGTGCCTAAGACAAATCAGGACAGGTCGTATCACTGAGCAGCCATTACGAACACAGGCTGTAAAACAGTGATCACTAAGATCATTACAGAAAACACCAGACTGATACCTATCAGGATTATTTGTGAGGATAACATCGAGGAGAGTAGCCTTTTCTGGGTGTTTGGAGTCATACCTTGTGGGATTGGTGATAATCTGAGAAGGATTTAGGGAGTCCCATTGCTTTAGGACTTGGTCAGGTGGTTTAAGCATGTCCCAGTTTAGGTCACCTAGCAGGACAAATTCAGACTTGTAAGGGGCCAGGAGAGAGTAAGGGGCCAGGAGAGAGTTTAGGGCAGGTAGGGTACAGGCCGGTGCTAATGGAGGACGATAGCACCCAGCAATAGTCAACAAAGAGCTATTTGAAAGTTTAATGCTTAAACCCAGCAAATCAAATTGTTTGGGGACAGACTTGGAGACAACCGAGCACTGAAGGTGATCCTTGGTAAAGATTGCCACTCCCCCACCTTTGGAAGATCTGTCTTGCCGAAAAAGGTTATTTTACATTTACATTTTAGTCATTTAGCAGACGCTCTTATCCAGAGCAACTTACAGTAGTGAATGCATACATTTCATACATTTTTTTTGTTCCCGTACTGATCCCCCGTGGGTTATAACCAGGAAGGTTAACATCAGTATTCAAAACACTCTTCCTTATCACGTCTCAGTAATGACCAACACATCTGGATTGGAGCTGTGAACCCACACTTTCAATTGATCCATTTAGATAATAAGCTTCTAGTGTTAACGTGCAGAAAACCCAGGCTTTTACGAGAGCAGAAATCATTGAAGCAGATATCAGAGCACAAGTCAGAATGGGGCTAGCAACTGTAGATGGGCCAGGGTGTACATGCACATTACCAGATATCATCAATAGTAATACAATCAAGGCACGGCATAGTACAGGGAAAGCTCATAGGACAGAGAGCTCTGCAGAGCTGATTTATGACATCTGAATGTGCATCAGCTGGCAACAAGATCATATTGTACAGCAATTTCATCAGGTAACATGAATACAAAGACGGCGAGAGGTGGTCTGAATAGGATGGGAGGCCAAAAGACTGTGTAACCAATAGTCAGAGTCCCGAGTGTGGGAACAAATCAGTCTGTCCCACGGTTGGGTAAAGCAAGTTCATAGTCAACAAAGCATGCAGGAGTCCTGAGGAAAATAGCAAAATGCACAAGAAAAAAATAAAATATACAGTTGAAGTTGGAAGTTTACATACACCTTAGCCAAATACATTTAAACTCCGTTTTTCACAATTCCTGACAATTAATCCCTGTAAAAAATGCCCTGTCTTAGGTCAGTTAGGATCACCACTTTATTTTAAGAATGTGAAATTTCAGAATAATAGTAGAGAGAATTATTTATTTCAGCTTTTATTTCATCACATTCCCAGTGGGTCAGAAGTTTACATATACTAAATTAGTATTTGGTAGCATTGTCTATAAATTGTTTAACTTTGGCAAAACGTTTTGGGTAGCCTTCCACAAGCTTCCTACAATAAGTTGGGTGATTTTTGGCCCATTCCTCCTGACAGAGCTGGTGTAGCTGAGTCAGGTTTGTAGGCCTCCTTGCTCACACGCTTTTTTAGTTCTGCCCACAAATGTTCTATGGGATTGAGGTCAGGGCTTTGTGATGGCCACTCTAATACCTTGACTTTGTTGTCCTTAAGCCATTTTACCACAACTTTGGAAGTGTGCTTGGGGTCATTGTCCATTTGGAAGACCCATTTGCGACCAAGATTTAACTTCTTGAATGATGTCTTGAGATGTTGCTTCAATATATCCACATCATTTTCCTGCCTAATGATGCCATCTATTTTGTGAAGTTCACTAGTCCCTCCTGCAGCAAAGCACCCCAACAACATGATGCTGCCACCCCCGTGCTTCACGGTTGGGATGGTGTTCTTCGGCTTGCAAGCCTCCCCCTTTTTCCTCCAAACATAACTATGGTCATTATGGCCAAACAGTTCTATTTTTGTTTCATCAGACCAGAGGACATTTCTCCAAAAAGTATGATCTGTGTCCCCATGTGCAGTTGCAAACCGTAGTCTGGCTTTTTTATGGCGGTTTTGGAGCAGTGGCTTCTTCTTTGCTGAGCGGCCTTTCAGGTTATGTCGATATAGGACTCGTTTTACTGTGGATATAGATACTTTTGTACCTGTTTCCTCCAGCATCTTCAGAAGGTCCTTTGCTGTTGTTCCTGGATTGATTTGCACTTTTCACACAAAAGTACGTTTATCTCCTTCCTGAGCGGTATGACGGCTGCATGGTCCCATGGTGTTTATACTTGCGTACTATTGTTTGTACAGATGAACGTGGTACCTTCAGGCGTTTGGAAATTGCTCCCAAGGATGAACCAGACTTGTGGAGGTCTACAATTTTTTTTCTGAAGTCTTGGCTGATTTCTTTTGATTTTCCCATGATGTCAAGCAAAGAGGCACTGAGTTTAAAGGTAGGCTTTGAAATACATTCACAGGTATACCTCCAATTGACTCAGGCTAATTGACATAATTTATCAGAAGCTTCTAAAGCCATTACATAATTTTCTGGAATTTTCCAAGCTGTTTAAAGGCACAGTCAACTTAGTGTATGTAAACTTCTGACCCACTGGAATTGTGATACAGTGAATTATAAGTGAAATAATCTGTCTGTAAACAATTGTTGGAAAAATGACTTGTCATGCACAAATGAGATGTCCTGACCCACTTGCCAAAACTAGTTTGTTTACAAGAATTTTGTAAAGTGGTTGAAATACGAGTTTTAATGACTCCAACATAAGTGTAAGTAATCTTCTTGGGGCTAGCCCTTGTCAGTTCAGAGTCACTCGCCGCAACAGTGGCTGTGTGCTGGAGGGGGAGGGGGGGAGGGGGGGGGGGGGGTACCTGTACCAGACAGGGGGAGACAACCAGGGCAGACGGTGAACAGATCTCCAGGTGGAATCCAAGCAGCAGTGCAGCAGGCAATGGGAGTAGGTGTCACACCCACTTGGGAGAAGCTTTTATTTCTGGAGGCAGATTTCTTGTAGAAAATGCCAGTCTCTGAACAGCAGCAAGGGGCTTCAAGGCTTCTGGGTTTGGGTGGGGTAGCCTGCCATTTGTTCGTCTCAAAGGCTTCGACACCTCTCGCTGTACACTTCAGTGCTAATTGAAGTTGTATCTCTTTGTCCTAGCAAGCTTGGTAGCTTCCAGTCCTTATAAAGTAAAATATATCATTGTAATTAGTGCCTAATGAATTTATTTTTAATTGACTGATTTGCTTATATGAACTGTAACTATGTAAAATCATTAATTGTTGCATGTTGCTTTTTATATTTTTGTTCGATATAGTTAGGGATAGGCATTTTACTTTTTTTGACCAAGTACTCATTTTCTTCGATTATTCGAATGGTGAAAAAAAAAGTGGCACTGGAAAAAACATATGTGGAGGATTTATCTATATGCCAACAGTGAACAGCAATACCTAAATTATCATAACCATTACAGATAACGAATCCTAATTGCCTCATATTCAGTCAATAAAAAAAGGTGCCATTTTAAGATGAATTAATTGAAACTAATATCAATAGGTGTGATTGTTGTGGTAAGTATTGTTGGCGCTATGACATATCCAGTATATTGTAGGTGTGATTGTTGTTGTGGTAAGTATTGTTGGCGCTATGACATATCCAGTATATTGTGGAAGTGAACAGGTGTGATTTGTTGTTGTGGTAAGTATTGTTGGCGCTATGACATATCCAGTATATCGTGGAACTGATCAGGTGTGATTTGTTGTTGTGGTAAGTATTGTTGGCGCTATGACATATCCAGTATATCGTGGAACTGATCAGGTGTGATTGTTGTTGTGGTAAGTATTGTTGGCGCTATGACATATCCAGTATATTGTGGAAGTGAACAGGTGTGATTTGTTGTTGTGGTAAGTATTGTTGGCGCTATGACATATCCAGTATATCGTGGAAGTGAACAGGTGTGATTTGTTGTTGTGGTAAGTATTGTTGGCGCTATGACATATCCAGTATATCGTGGAAGTGAACAGGTGTGATTTGTTGTTGTGGTAAGTATTGTTGGCGCTATGACATATCCAGTATATTGTGGAACTGATCAGGTGTGATTGTTGTTGTTGTGGTAAGTATTGTTGGCGCTATGACATATCCAGTATATCGTGGAACTGATCAGGTGTGATTGTTGTTGTTGTGGTAAGTATTGTTGGCGCTATGACATATCCAGTATATCGTGGAACTGATCAGGTGTGAGTGTTGTTGTTGTGGTAAGTATTGTTGGCGCAATGACATATCCAGTATATCGTGGAACTGATCAGGTGTGAGTGTTGTGGTAAGTATTGTTGGCGCTATGACATATCCAGTATATTGTAGGTGTGATTGTTGTTGTGGTAAGTATTGTTGGCGCTATGACATATCCAGTATATCGTGGAACTGATCAGGTGTGATTGTTGTTGTGGTAAGTATTTTTGGCGCTATGACATATCCAGTATATCGTGGAACTTAATCTTCTTCTAAATGGTAGTAACCTCAGCAGTGTGGCGCTTGCTTGTAGAAGCCTGTGGCTGTGCAATGGCATAGCCTTGTTTTGTTAATTTAGCAGATGTAACCGATGTGAAATGGCTAGTTAGTTAGCGGTGGTGCGCGCTAATAGCGTTTCAATCAGTGACGTCACTCGCTCTGAGACTTGAAGTAGGGTTTCCCCTTGCGTTGCAAGGGCCGCGGCTTTTGTGGCGCGATGGGTAACGATGCTTCGTGGGGTGTCAGTTGTTGATGTGTGCAAGGGTCCCTGGTTCGAGCCCGGGTTGGGGCGAAGAGAGGGACGGACCCTACACTGTTACACAGACACGACGTTCTTAGTTCCCAAGCCCTTATCACAGCCAAGACACCTATTTTCTAGTAAAAATCACTAATATAACAGCATAGTGTCGAAATGATTTGCGCCTGGAACAGTTAGTCTAAAATAGGTATTTAATTTGAAACAGGGCTCAATTTGGCAAATTGAAAGACACCTTGTTCAAGGTTACAAATCTGTCATTTCGATGTACAGGTGTTTGATTTAGTTTGTCTTTATCAAACTAATGCTTTTGCATATTTTCAGCGTGGAACCTGTATGTTTAGGGAGGTAATAGCCTAGGCTAACCAGTTCTAAATGCCGCTAGCAGTTCGCAAAGTACTGTAGGGTCGTCACTAATGTTAGTTACCTCAGCCACAAAGTCATAAACCCTGCCTGTTTAAAAAATGTTGCTTCTTAAATGTTGATTTAAAACCTTTAACCACACTGTTAACCTTATGCCTAACCTTACATTAAGACCAAAAAGCAAATGTTTGTTTTCATGAATTTTTACAATATAACCAATTGTGACTTTGTGGCTGTGGTAACTAGGTTTTTATAAAACTTGGAAAGTAGAGTCGCATACTCTAGGAGCTCACTGTCCCTGATGAAGACAGCTTGTCTGTTGAAACGATGGTTATTCAATTATTGCATCTGAGCTCCTAGAGTGTGCGGCTCTCCTTGAGCTGAACTGTGCTGCTTGCTTTCTTTTTTGTGTCCCGCAATTGCACACGTACAAATTGAACAGTCAAAGCGAATTTAACGTAGTCTTCAAGACCAATTTTAAGACCAAATCGTTTTGCAGTATTTGAAAAATATGATATCTGGTTAAAGGTCGTGTTTTGACGTCAGTTCGAGTACTTGATTACTCATACCCATCCCTACAAGTAGTGTGTATCTGATGCTTGGAGTATTGATTTTTCATCCTATATATAGTATTCCCTGTGAATCTGGTGGATGTTTCTTTTCGTTAAGAGAAATTAGCCATTTGAAGTTGCTTGCATTATTTACCATGAATGAGTGTGGAAGTATCAGGTTTTGCCCACAAATGCCTCTGTTCCTGCAACACCCTTTTATCCATGTTGCTTGTCTCTTGTTTTACTTAATGGATCATAACATTTTCTTTGAGCTTTTGCTCATGATAAAATAAATGATGTGACAAGCCAGTCCTCCATGAAAGCAATTCACTTTGTCTAATTCTTCAACCTAATTCTCTTTGAATAGTCCAACAAATGATTGCTCCGAGGGCTATCCCTATGGTGCAATTATCATATGAATTCCACAGACTACAGTAACATATCAGCCAGGTCTGAGTTCATGTAAAATATAATACAGCTATAAGATCTAGCATAGGCTTCTTATCTATGTTCTTCAACATGAACTAGTCAGCCTCCCGAGTGGCGCAGTGGTCTAAGGCACTGCATCGCAGTGCTAGCTGTGCCACTAGAGATTCTGGGTTTGAGTCCAGGCTCTGTCGCACCCGACCTCGACCGGGAGACCCATGGGGCGGTGCACAATTGGCCCAGCGTCGCCCGGGTTAGGGGAGGGTTTGGCCGGCAGGGATGTTCTTGTCCCGTCGTGCACTAGCGACTCCTGTGGCGGGCCGGGCGCAGTGCACGCTGACACGGTCGCCAGGTGTACGGTGTTTCCTCCGACACATTGGTGTGGCCGGGTTAAGTGGGCATTGTGTCAAGAAGCAGTGCAGTTGGGTTGTGTTTCGGAGGACGCGCGGCTCTCAACCTTCGCCTCTCCTGAGTCCGTACGGGAGTTGCAGCAACGAGATGACCTTAACTACCAATTGGATACCAAGAAATTGGGGACAAAAAGGGGTGAAAAAGATCATATGATATAAATAAATAAAATTCAACAGTAGCTAAATGGAATGGATGTCCTGTTCTGATTAATATCAGTGTGGGAAGTTGGTTGAATGGAGGCATCCGTGCAGTGACAAAATGGAGATGCAATTAACTGCATACATTTTTTTATGCTGTAAATGTTAACTTTGACAGCCCTAAAAATAATGCCGTTACAAACCATTGCATGGCATGTTTTTCAATAAAATGATTAGGAAATATCTTTATACGTAGTGTGTTTAGTGACATTTCCCATTAAAGCCAAACCATTACCATTGCAAAACACTATACATTGTTTAGGACTTTTAGCATTTTGAAGACATTTTACAGACCATAACATTGAAAGCATTAGAGCTGCAGTATGGTTTGCTTGTTCACCAGGAATGGTCTTACTAATCCAGGCCATTTGTTTTAAGGGCGTAAACCACGCAACATCTGGGCTGTTTCCTGGACACAGATTAAACCTAAGAGAAGGACAAACTGAATTGCTTTCATGGAGGTCTGACTTGAATTGTGAGGATAACCACACAATTTATTTTATCATGAGTAAGATCTATTGGTTTTTCTATCCAAAGTTGCAAAGAAAATGTTGTGATCCATTTAATACACACAAGAGACCAGGAAAATTGATAAAATGGTGTTGCAGGAACAGCGGCATTTAGTGAAACATTTTCCTCATGTCTTGTTAAGAAAAATTATGGTCCAGATCGGATGTTCGGGAAAATTATATGAATCTTTTGGGGTGGCAGGTAGCCTAGTGTTTAGAGTGTTGGGCCAGTAACCGAAAGGTTGCTGGATTCAATCCCCGAGCTGACAAGGTAAAAATCTGTCGTTCTGCCCCTGAACAAGGCGGTTAACCCACTGTTCCCCGGTAGGCCGTCATTGTAAATAAGAATTTGTTCTTAACTGACTTGCCTAGTTAAATAACTTTTTTGAAATAAAAATGGTAAATTTGGGTGCAACTATTAGCATTTCCTAGATCAAATTCTATTCAAACAAAATAAAGTTTCAGGAATGCTAATCTTAGATGGTGCACAATCTGAGATGGTGCGTGTCAATACTTTTTTTTTGAGGTGGAATGACCCTTATGCCTCATGCAGGTTCATAAAGAAGTGCAGCGCAGTCTTTAGCAGTGACTATGTAACTTGCTTTCCTGTAATTAGTCCAGTGATCAGTATTCCTGGATGCTCATGCTGTTTTCTCTCCTCTGGTGCTGGGAGCATGCATAGGATATGTAAATGCTGCCCCCCAGTGATAGTGGTAGCTGAACTCTGACCTTGCGATTGACTTGCTCAGTGCTCCTATGATGTGTTAGCAGAAGGCTGATGGGGCTTACTGCTTGCCCAGTCTTCATCTGCGCTTTCTGTAATGAGTGGAGTCAAGTGAATACAGTTTGGAGGAGTAATGTGTAGTCACATGAGTGACTACCCAGTGTGTGTGTGATGATTGAGAAGACTTGATCTGGATATTGCAGCACAGGGCTGGGCTACTGGAGCTACCCTGAGTATATGTACAGCATCAAAGGATCACCTTCCACGAGGGAAGGGGAGAGCGAGAACGAGAACGAGACTGGTGGAGAGAGGAGGGAAGGAAAGATTTAAAATGATTGAGCTTAGCTAGCTTGAGTGATGATGACAGGGGGCTCAGTAAGGCTCAACACTGTTGTGCAACGTTCAGATATATTATGTAGAATAGTCTACATCAAAGGAATCAGCTCTACTCATTACAGTTATAGCTGCAGCGTTCAGTATGTGCCACCCTCCAGAACGTGACCTTGATGTTGAACAGACATCAACAATCAGTGTGTCATAGAGATGGCAGGGTGGGCTATGAAATGATGCATTGTCAGACCAGAAGACTAATGAGATATTGGATGTATATTACAGGGTTGATAAGATTCTCCTCCTTCCTCCAAACGGTTCCTAAATTAACTCCTAATCTATTGTTTGTGTCCAGTCTTAACTGCATTAGGCCTAAGCCAGGATGGGCGAAGGGGGGGAATAATCCATTTTTCTCATCAAACTTTCGCAAGATTTGAATCAACTCTCTACAGACAGAGAAGCCTGACTAAGTGGGGTTTGAAAAGACTTTGACACAGAGTGAGTCATCTTGCCTACTCTGGTGTGCTGTGTTGATGAGTTAGAACCATAGTCAAAGGGAGTGTTTGGAGTGGCTTAGACATTTGACATAAGGGGATGAGTTCAAATCACTCACCATAACCAGGTTTCCAGCCAACCTTATGCAATCAAAGTACGTCGGAGGAAAATTGCCACGACATGCCTGATGGAAACAGCTAGTTTGTATGTAAACGTTCCAAATGTTGACAAAACTAAATGCCTTAGACAAGGTGGGATCGTTTGTCTGTAAAATAAGTTATGCGAGAAATGGCTGTGGAAACGCCTTTTTTAATGCGCAAATATTGATTTAATAACCATCTAGGGCTGTGACGGTAATTGAATAACCGTATAACTGACGGTTAAGGATGAAGACCGTCATGAAAATAAAATAACTGTCCAACATTTTATAGGCCAACATTTTTTAGGATTGTAGATAAACTTTACCTAATAGCATGAGTGATTAAACTAATAACCTATTGTTTTGCTAACTTTGTCTATTAAACTGTCTACATCTCTTCCTCTTTCCAACTGTCCTTTTGATGCTCGAGCAGCTAAACCGTTAGATGCACAGGGGTGTGGAGCGCTATAGGCTATGTCACTTCAGTAAAAAAAATGATGTATGGACTTTGTTTTATACAATGCGCATTTTTATTGCTTGCTCATAAATAAATCGGTCTTCAAAAAAAGGTTTGTGTCTGACTTAATTAATTATTCAACAGCAGTCAACCAGGTTGTTATGGCAATGAGGTCTATAATGTGCAATTGTTGTGTCAAATGGACAATGCACCAATCCTCGCCGGCATGGCATAATTTGATACGAAATCTTTTCTTAATTTATAGACTAATCAACTCTAATCAGGTCCTGGCCGATATGCCGCCCAAGGTGAGACAAATAAAATGTCCGCCCTCCTATCCACGCAATTGTATTTATTTATTTCACCTTTATTTAATCCGGTAGGCCAGTTGAGAACAAGTTCTCATTTACAACTGCAACCTGAATAGGATTGTGGCATAGGCTATAGTGTCGTGCCGCAATGCAAAGGCCACCCTTTGCCTTGCTGATAGCCTTGCACACTCTTGACATTCTCTCAACCAGCTTCATGTGGAATGATTTTTCCTACATTCTTGAAGGATGTATGCATATGCTGAACACTTGTTGGCTGCTTTTCCTTCACTCTGTGGTCCAACTCATCCCAAACCATCTCAATTGGGTTGAGGTTGGGTGATTGTGGAGGCCAGGTCATCTGATGCAGTACTCCATCACTCTCCTTAGTCAAATAGCCCTTGCACAGCCTGGAGGTGTGTTGTCATTGTCCGGTTGAAAAACAAATGATAGTCCCACTAAGCACAAACTAGATGGGATGGCATATCATTGCAGAATGCTGAGGTAGCCATGCTGGTTGTGTACCTTGAGTTCTAAATAAATCACCAACCGTGTCACCAGCAAAGAACCCCCACTCTATCACACCACCACCTTCATGCTTCACGGTGGGAACCACACATGCGGAGATCATCCGTTCACCTACTCTGCTTCTCACAAAGACAGTGATTGAAAACAAAAATCTCAAATTTGGACTCCTCAGACCAAAGGACAGATTTCCACCGGTCTAATGTTCATTGCTCATGTTTTTTGGCCCAAGCAAGTCTCTTCTTATTGGTGTCCTTTAGTAGTGGTTTCTTTGCAGCAATTCGAACATGAAGGTCTGATTCACACAGTCTCCTCTGAACAGTTGATGATGAGATGTGTCTGTTACTTGAACTCTGAAGTATTTATTTAGGCTGCGATTTCTAAGGCCGGTAACTCTAATAAACTTATCTTCTGCAGCAGAGGTAACTCTGGGTCTTCCTTTCCTGTGGCGGTCCTCATGAGAGCCAGTTTCATCAGGATTTTGCGACTGCACTTGAGGAATCGTTCAAAGTTCTTGAAATTTTGGGGTTTGACTGACCTTAATGTCTTAAAGTAATGATTGACTGTGGTTTCTCTTGGCTTATTTGAGCTGTTCTTGCCATAATATGAATAGTTAGTCTACAATGTAGAAAATTGTAAAAATAAAGAAAAACCCTGGAATGAGTAGTTGTCAGCTTTTGACTGGTACTGTATATGCCAATGATTTCGACTGAGTCACTTTATGTTTTTATAAGAAACATTGTTCTGGAAATGTCTAAATTGTTTGAATAGTCAACATACACACAACACTGACACTCACTCACTCACTCACTCACTCACTCACTCACTCTACCAGACATGCTACCATGGGTCTTTTCACTTTCACAGTCCCCAGTTCCAGAACAATTAGGATCCCCCCGGCTAATGGGGATCCTAATAAATAAAATAAAAAAATCACACAGTAAGTCAACAAAGTCACTTTGTTTTCTTCCATTCAAATGATAAAAATCCTCAGTATTTGAAAAATCTTTCCAACACTCGCCCCTCGATAATCATCGTCGCTGATAAATAGGCTATGGAGAAGTTGTGTTCATCTTTTTTACTATAGCATAGCTGTCACCTTCATACTTCCCTTGTCAGTTCATTATAGCTTACTTTCGGAAAGCCTAAGGTAGGCCTAGGTTTTTTTTAATACGTTTTAAGGAAAGGATAAATTAGGTTTTTTTGTCTGACGCTGGTGGCTTTGATTGACAGGTGCTTTTACGGAAGTGTGCTTGAGTTCGCTGATTCTCTCTCTAGGCCTCTGTCCATTCAGAAAGTTTCCTAAATTAGCCTGTCTGGACTCCATATTTTTTTCAATAAGAATCAAACGCTCCTGTCATGATTTTAATCTTGTAAAAGGCCTATTTTTAGTAGCTTAGGCAAAACTATTTATCTATCTTTGAAGGACATATGCCACTGCCATCGAATGACCGCAACAGCAGGGTTTGCAATATGCAAATATTTCAGGAAAAGTGGGAGAAAACCCCCATCAGACTGTTTAAATGGTTTGTGCGTCAAAATAGGAAATGTATTTAAAAAATGTTAGATGCAGAAAAGTCAACAGACAAGGGTAAGTTACGAAATATATCTTTATTTTGATGCGACATCCTCTCTAATTAATATTCAGAAGTAATAATAAACAAGTCTACAAACAATTGTGACCCCCCCCCAGTAATCTTGGAGTCACATGATGATATTGTGTGGTCCTTCACTACGACTCAGGAAAGTATGCCCTTTATTAGACTAAAATAAATATTGAGGGTCTTATTCTGGTGACATGATAATCTATGCTTGTCTGCCGTTTTGACACGTTTTTTTTAACAATCTTGCTTTTTGTCCATAATAATCTCATCATGTAGGCTATACCCTCACTGTATCTGCAAGCTGTTGGCTAGAGCGCACGTCCCAAGACCAGAATGGGAAATGCGATGGAAACCCATTGAACTATTATTTTATTTGAATCATGGGAATTTAACCTCAAATATTATTTGATGTGCTCTATGTCATCACCGCACAGCCTTTCATTTGCAACAAGTCAATTTGATGGAAACACTTCTCTGGTTGGGAAATGTGCATATTATTTAAATGCAAATTTTAGAATACTCGCATGAAAAATCTGTCGCCAGTTGGATAGAAACCTAGCTCATGTTGGATTTTTCTGAGGCATAAAAATTGACTTTCAGTCAAGGAATGCCAATGTTTTCAGTCTGTTTCCATCTCTGTTTGGGTTTGTTTTTCATTTAGGTTGTGTGATTTGTGCAATAACTGTAACACATTGTCACAGTCTGTTTCGAACACAATAAGCTTCTGTTTGAATTGAGGACTGCTAACTGATTAAGTGTTGTAATGTCTATGAGCTTATTTGCTTTTCAAAGGTGAATCATCCATCTTCAGTAATATCCATGTTCAAACAAATTTGTTTATGAATGTTTACTTGCCTCTTGAACTCACATCTCTTTGCATAGCTTCTGGCATAAGCTACAATAATATATTATTCTATTATCATACAATACTTTGGATACAGGTGCTTGTGTTAGCCTGCAAGGCCAGTTGGCAGGTAAGCAATGTTATCCTACAGTAGCAGCCTACTTACTGATCGAGCCTTCACTTTCTCAGGCTGAAAAACAGTGTTGGTCTGACAGAGGCCAGTCCTCTCTAAAGCCCACTGTTACCCCTTACTGACAGCTGGCTAATAAATGTTCTCCTTTTTTTGTCTCATCTGTTCTCCAGGCCCGTAATGTCAACACTGGGGAGTTGGCTGCCATTAAAGTCATTAAGCTGGAACCTGGTAAGCCCTCTTCTCTCTCTGCCATGTGTCATCATCACTAACATTTACCTCTCCCGACTTCTTATTTCTTCCCCTTTGTCTCTTTTTCCTTCCTTCTCCTTTCTCTCTCGTCTCTTATCCCGGTCTGTCATCCACTGTTACCCGGGTTTTCACCAGTCTTTTACAAACCCGTTTACAGTCGGCCATCTCGTCACCTTCTGTTGCAGAGGCATAACCAACTGGTTATTTTGTTAATCTCACCAGCAGCTGAATTCTAATTATCCCTTAGAAAGACAAGGTCTTGTCTCTGTCTTAGTGAACAATTGAAGTCTAAAGTATGCATTTTATGGTATTCGACCAGATGTTGGTTCACAGTACACTGAATTAATGATTAAATGGAACTTTAAACATTTATTTGATGTTTTTGCTTGTACTTTATGAGCATTGTCATTCCAACATCTCTCGTCTAGTGTTGATTGTTCTGCCTATATTGAATTATTGAGTGACATATTCAAAGCCCTTTAATGGAAGTGTATCGTGGCCGGTACATTCCGATCAGTTTCCCAAGTCTACAGCGCAGCTCGAGGGCCAAGGGAAATATCATGCGGCATGTGCAAACTCGCATGCAGTGTCCCAGTTTCCGCTTCCTCCTTCATAGAAAGGTCTATCTATCTTTTTTTTGTTTACATTCCTCCCACACAGAAAGCTTGTTGAGTTTATTTTTGTTGAGCACATGAATCTTCATTCTTGCATCACAAAGAGGATGAGGCTAAGTTTACAAGATAACATCCTGATCTCAGTTTTTCAGTTCAAGTGGACTAAATCCCCTCTGAGTATTGTGATGGCGTGATCCTCTTAAGAGATGCATCTGTAGAGAAGTGAGGGAGTAGCCTTGTCTCTCTACTGTACCAAGATGTTTTTTAGACTCTCTATTGCCTGTATGTGGGCCTTGTCCCTTGATGTGCATTTAACTTAACGGAAGATGTTCACATCTTTTGAGATTTCTATTTTGAATATAGTCTAGCTTTTAAGTTGCTATGAATTTAATCTGAAGGAAAGAATGAGCTTTGCCACCTAATCTCTCTGTTACAGGCCTAATAGTTAAAGATGAAACATTAAGAGAGATGAGGAATTGGAATGCACCCAAGGTATGCTTGGTACCAGATAAGACATTGGGAACACATGGTATGCTTCCCACATTGCTTTAATTGGCAGTGAAATCCATTTTTAAAGGCTGCCACATGGAGAACGCTAGTCTGTGTCCATTTTTAATGGTACTTTTTTAAGAGGGGTCAAAAGAAGCCAGGAGCTGTGGCTGATGTGACGCGCTCACGCTGGGAGCGATTACAGTGATGCCCTGGTGGAGTCAGGCTTGTCTCAGCTGATTGATAGGGACAGCTCAGTAGCAGGCCTGCAGATTGCATTAGTGCCGTGTTGAATATACTCACTATACACACACACACACACACACACACACACACACACACACACACACACACACACACACACACTCCCTTCTGCACACTCTGCATCATTGCTTCCCACCTGAGGAGACTGTGCAGTCACATACAGTTTGTGCAGGTAGACTGACCACCACATAGGTTCACATCTCCTTTTAGAACCTACTTGGAAACCCCTGCTCACCTGCCCCTGAAAACCGGTTGGAGAATATCTTATTGCTGACTGTATTGGAGTGCAGTATGTGTAGTTGTCATGCCCAGCTGAAACCCTAGAGCCATGACCTAAATGTGGGGAAAGAGCTGACGGCCAGTGGTTTTCAATAGCATTATGTTTGATATCTTAGCCTAGCATTGCATACTGTCTAGATGTTGATTTTGTACATCCCCACCAGACGCCATCAGGACACGAGGTTGAAATATCAAAACGAACTCTGAACCAACTATATTGATTTTGGGACAGGTCGAAACACATGCTGTTGCTAGTTAATTTGTCCTGTGATATAAACATTGGGTTTTATTGTGTATGCA
The DNA here is from genome assembly GCF_901001165.1 of Salmo trutta. Lineage (NCBI taxonomy): Eukaryota > Metazoa > Chordata > Actinopteri > Salmoniformes > Salmonidae > Salmo > Salmo trutta. The sequence continues at coordinate 42,779,138 of NC_042974.1, read as the reverse complement.
TAGTCACTTCACCCTTACCTACATGCACAAATTATTGTTATTTTATTGTTACTTTTTATAATTTTTATTTAGTAAATATTTTCTTAACTCTTCTTGAACTGCGCTGTTGGTTGAGGGCGTGTAAGTAAGCATTTCACAGTAAGGTCTACACTTGTATTCGGCGCTTGTGACAAAGTTTGATTTGATTTACCTGAAATGCACTTTTTTTCTGGATCTTTGTAGAATTTTGCCCAATTTTGAGTCACACAAAATCGTGTGTTCTCTAAATGCAATTGATTGGACATGATTTGGAAAGGCACACACCTGTCTATATAAGGTCCCACAGTTGACAGTACATGTCAGAGCAAAAGCCAAGCCATGAGGTCGAAGGAATTGTCTGTAGAGCTCTGAGACAGGATTGTGTCGAGGCACATATCTGAGGAAGGGTACCAAGAAATGTCTGCAGCATTGAAGGTCACCAAGAACACAGTGGCCTCCATCATTCTTAAATGGAAGAAGTTTGAGACCACAAAGACTCTTCCTTTTAGGGTTAAATTTTTAACTACCCCCCTTCCTTTATTATTATTAATAATAATATGCATAACACTATTTTTGTCAGTGTTTATTATGATTTTTAGTGACAAAAAATCTAAATATGAGGTCAAGTCTCAGCAGAGCCCCTAGTCCAATGGGTATATCCTCTGGCGTTTTCCTGTTAATGTGTTGTTGTCCGTATCCAAAGCCAGAATGATTTAGCAGTGCATGGTGAATGAACAGGTTTCATTTTATATTCATCAGAGGTGTAGGGAGGGTGAAGTTTGTGAATGAATAAAAAATGTTTTGTAATTTATACAGATTAACAAAACATGCACACGACAGTATTCATAACTTGTTTTTTGTGGTGAATGTGAATGACAAAAAACTGTTTTAATGGTTTTCATACACATACCTTGTCCATAATGTAGAGGCCTATGGGATATTTATTGAAGAGGTAAGGGAGGAGGATGGTAACTGTGATCTGCATAACATACCAGTTGACATACCTTTGTATGCCTCCTCGTCTGTATACCTACAGACACGAAAGTGAGCAGTTCAGTCATCTGCACCCAATACAGATAGCCTTTAACATATTCTTATAGCCTACATATTCTTTCCTCTTTGTTGATTGATATCCATTGAATTGTCAATTTTCTGTTTTAGAGAGAGTTGCACAAAATATGAAAAGATAGATGGTATCATCATAAAACAATATCAATTTATATCATACAAAGGACAAACTTTACCTTAAACTTGTTAGGGATAGGGGGCAGTATTTGGAATTTTGGATGACTGAGGTGTCCAAAGTAAACTGCCTGTTACTCAGGCCCAGAAGCTAGGATATGCATATGCATGGTAGAATTAGATAGAAAACACTCAAGTTTCTAAAACGGTTAAAATTATGTCTGTGAGTATAGCAGAACTGATTTGGCAGGCGAAAACCCGAGGACCAATTTTTGTTCCTGTTGACCTGCCTGCCAATTCCAAGTTTAAGCTATTGAAACCAAAGTCTTACCTTAAAGTGATAAACTGAAATGTTTTAAATGTTTCAGTTAAGTGCCTGCACCTGCTGTCCTTTTCAAATTCAGGTCCAAATGTTTCATTTGGGAAGTTAGGTTCCTGCAAGAACCTCCACTAACTAAGGAGGTTCCTCGATGAACACCTATGGAGTTCTTGGAAGAACCTTTTGGGGGCAATTTTCAGTGCCAAGAACCCTAAGGTTGTTAAAAAACTTTAAGGGTCTTAGAACCGTTGTTGAACCCCTAATTCTTAGTGTACGTGTACATTTATTTTGCACCACGAGTGGTGTGGTCAGCTTGTTAGCCTAAACTGTCTTAAACTCTTTGAGGCTGTATATTACACCTAATTTACTTTCTCCTACACAGAGACACAATGTTGGTGTTGTCTTAATGTTTTAGCCACACATTGAGCGTTAAGAGGGGAACGATCTAACTGTGGTTTGTTGTTATTCTTCTCTCTCTGTGTTGTCACCAGGCTAGCTGTCAGGCTGATCGTCCTGTGAAAAGGACATTGCGGATGCATACTCCATGGAAATGTAGTTGTCACAGTCGGAGGATTATGTTATTCTTCACTGGCGCTATAACTTTATTTTTAGTTTTCTCTTAAGGGTGTTCGAGAATGTACTCCCATTCTTTCCAGTGTCTCTGTTCCCTCTTGCGCTTGTGTGTGTGTGTGCACGTTTTCAAATGTCTGTGCTTCTAAGTAGGTTTGTCCCGATGTGGGTGTATGTTTATGTTTGTGTGTTACCCTCGCCCTGTATTTATATAATGGGATGACTACAGCACAAGCTTATGGAGTTTGGCTTCAGGAGATATGGAAATGTCATACTTCAGACTTGTGCTTTTTCTTACATGCTTCAAGGTTTATTCTCAAGCTTCCCTTCTGTTGACATCTGAGTTGCTTAGCTTTGAGAAAAGGTCTTTAGCTTTGATGACTTCAGACAGTTCTCGAACAGTAAGCTGGAATAAGCAGCTGAAATGGGGTGTTTTTCTCATCCATCCACGTTTACGTATGCAAATCCTTACGTCTCACTGCCCCAACAAACACCGCTGCCATACATTTTATTTAGAAGAAAGTTAGACTTTTTGTTTTGAATACTTTGTCAGGGGGCAGGCTGTGTGTTACCTAAGGTTCTTCTACCTGCAGACGCATTCTGCAGTGAAACTGCTAATGGTATCAGACTGATTAAACATAAGAGTCCCTACCGGAACCACCAGGGTGGTCTGTATGTTTGGACTGGACCACCCTTGAATAACAAACTAGTGTGTGATGCAGATATATTTTAAATCCTGACAGTGAATAGGCTACTATGGATTATAGGTGAATTCAGTACTATACGGGCCACAGGGTCGTTCCATGTAATTTCAGCAAGCCATGACACACACGCCATCCGATTTGTTCTGAAATCATTTCTGTGGTTCGAAACAGGTAAGATTCCTGCAGCATTGTTTTGTTCAAATATAAGCTAATTGATTGCACACATTCAACATTTTAATTTATAGTATTCATAGAATATTGAATAAATATAGTACATAACATCTGATTAGGACCACATTTTTTTTCTTACAATGAGTAACACATGAGGAATCCAAAGAAATGTACAAAAGCCACCAACGGACCCCCCCCCCCTCCCCCCCCCTTACATTCTAAGTTCTCTCTGTCTGACAAGTAGTGTGAAACTGAGTATTGTTTATTCATCCTATGTAATGTGTTCTCAGTGAATTTAGTGGGGTTTTTTCTTTCTTTTTTTCTTCAGAGAAATGTGTAATTGAAGTTGTTACATCCTGATATTACCAGGTTCTGACCACAAGGTGGTGCTGTTCCTGCTATTTGGTAAGGTATGACAGCAACCCGTTCTTTCGTTTTGTTTACCTGGCCATTGTTTTTAAATGCAAACTTTTTAGCATTTGTGGCATAAATCCAATGCAAGTCAATGGTACCTATTTGCATTTTACACTGCATATCCAAATCATCTATAAGTAACATTGAGTTACACAATCCATTTTTAGATACTTATGGGTGATTTGGACATAAAGTGTGAAAATGCTAACATAGGTATCATAACTAAAGCATGGGTTGCTGTCATACCTTCTCCATAGACTGCTTACAGGGTAAGGAAATCAATATGTAATTTGAGTGAACTATTCCTTTAACATTGCTGAAACCAGCACCGCGGTCAGAACCTGGTAATATCAGGCGGCCCAAAAGGTCTGTGCTCAGCCCTCTCCTGTACTCCCTGTTCACCCATCAACTGAATCATCAAGTTCGCTGACGACACAACAGTGGTAGGCCTGATTACCAATAACGACAAGAGCATTCTGTTTGGCTGTATCAACCCCTGATATGGCAATTACACCACCCGCAAAGGCAGGGGTCTCCAGAGAGTGGTGCGGTCAGCCCAACTCATCACACTGCCTGCCCTCCAGGACATCTACAGCACCCAGTGTCACAGGATGGCCAAGAAGACCATCCAAGACCTCATCCACCCGAGCCACGGGCTGCCATCTAAAAGGTGTAGACTGTACAGGTGCATCGAAGCTGGGACACTACATCACCAAAAGTATGTGGACACCTGCTCGTCGAACATCTCAGTCCAAAATCCTGGGCATTTAATATGGAGTTGGTCGCCCCTTGCTGCTATAACAGCCTCCACTGCTATAAAAGCCTACTGGGAAGGCTTTCCACTAGATGTTGGGACATTGCTGCAGGGACTTGCTTCCATTTAGCCACGAGCATTAGTGAGGTCGGGAACTGATGTTGGGTGATTAGGCCTGGCTCGCAGTTGGCGTTCCAATTCATCCCAAAGGTGTCGATGAGGTTGTGGTCAGGGCTCTGTGCAGGTCAGTCAAGTTCTTCCACACCGATCGCGACAAACCATTTCTGTATGGACTTTGCTTTGTGCATGGGGCATTGTCATGCTGAAACAGAAAAGGGCCTTTCCCAAACTGTAGTCACAACGTTAGCACAGAATCGTCTAGAATGGGGTGGCAGGTAGCCTAGTGGTTAGAGCGTTGGGGCAGTAACCGAAAGGTTGCTGGATCAAATCCCTGAGCTGACAAGGTAAACATCTGTCGTTCTGCCCCTGAACAAGGCACTTAACCCACTGTTCCCCGGTAGGCAATCACTGTAAATAAAAATGTGTTCTTAACTGACTGCCAAACCCAGATTCATCCGTCGGACTGCCAGATGGTGAAGTGTGATTCATCACTCCAGAGAACGTTTTTCTACTGCTCCAGAGTCCAATGGAGGTGAGCTTTACACCACCCGAGCCGACGCTCATGGTGATCTTAGGCTTGTTTGCGGCTGCTCGGCCATGGAAACTCTTTTCATTAAGCTCAGATGAACAGTTCTTGTGCTGATGTTGCTTCCAGAGGCAATTTGCAACTCAATAGGGAGTGTTGCAACCGAGGACAGGCGTTTTTTACGCGCTTCAGCACTCGGTGGTCCCGTTCTGTGTTCTTGTGTGGTCTACCACTTTGCGGCTGAGCCATTGTTGCTCCTAAACGTTTCCACTTCACAATAACAGCACTTACAGTTGACCGGGGAAGCTCTAGCAGGGCAGATATTGACGTACTGACTTGTTGGATAGGTGGCTTCCTATGACGGTGCCACGTTGAACGTCACTGAGCTGTTCAGTAAGGTCATTCTACTGCCAATGTTTGTCTATGGAAATTGCATGGCTGTGTGCTCGATTTTATAAACCTGTCAGCAACGGGTGTGGTTGAAATTGCCAAATCCACTCATTTTGAATGGGTGTCCACATACTTTTGTGTATATATAGTGCATCTACAGGCCATCCAACTGTTAAACAATCACCACTAGCGGGCCTCCGCTCAGTACCCTGCCCTGAACCTTATTCACTGTTACTAGCTGGCTACCACCAAGTACTCTACCCTGCACTTTAGAGACGGCTGCCCTACGTATGTAGAGTCATTGAACACTTGTCACTTTAATAATGTTTACATACTGTTTTACCCACTATATGTACAGTGCCAGTCAAAAGTTCGGACACACCTACTCATTCCAGGGCATTTCTTTATTTTTACGATTTTCTGCGTTGTATAATAATAGTGAAGACAAAAAACTATGAAATAACACATGGAATCTTGTAGCAACCAAAAAGTGCTAAAAAAACAAATTCTACAAAGTAGCCACCCTTTGCCTTGATGACAGCTTTGCACACTCTTGGCATTATCTCAACCAGCTTCATGAGGTAGTCACCTGGAATGCATTTTAATTAACAGGTGTGCATTGTTAATTTGTGGATTTTCTTTCCTTCCTTAATGCGTTTGAGCCACTCAGTTGTGTTGTGACAAGGTAGGGGTGGTATACAGAAGATAGCCCTATTTGATAAAAGACCAAGTCCATATTATGGCAAGAACGGCTCAAATAAGCAAAGAGAAACGACAGACCATTATTACTTTAAGACATGAAGGTCAGTCAATACGGAAAAAGGTTCTTCATTTGCAAAATCCATCAAGCGCTATGATGACACTCTCTCATGAGGACCACCGCAGGAAAGCTGTCACCTCTGCTGCAGAAGATAAGTTCATTAGAGTTAACAGTCTCAGAAATTGCAGCCCAAATAAATGCTTCACAGAGTTCAAGTAACAGACACATCTCAACATCAACTGTTCAGAGGAGACTGTGTAAATCAGGCCTTCATGGGAGAATTAATGCAAAGAAACCACTACTAAAGGACACCAATAAGAAGAGACTTGCTTGGGCCAAGAAACACGAGCAATGGACATTAGACTGGTGGAAATCGGTCCTTTTGGTCTGATCTTTGTGAGACGCGGACGAGGTGAACGGAAGATCTCCGCATGTGTGGTTCCCACTGTGAAGCGTGGAGGAGGAGGTGTGATGGTGTGCTTTGCTGGTGACACTGTCTGTGATTTTATTTAGAATTCAAGGCACACTTAACAAGCATGGCTACCACAGCATTCTGCAGCGATACGCCATCCCATCTGGTTTGGGCTTAGTCCCACTATAATTAAGGGCTATTTGACCAAGAAGGAGAGTGCTTCATCAGATGACCTGGCCTCCACAATCACCTGACCTCAAACCAATTCGGATGAGTTGGACCGCAGAGTGAAGAAAAAGCAGCCAGCAAGTGCTCAGCATATGTGGGAACTCCAAGACTGTTGGAAAAGCATTCCAGGTGAAGCTGGCTGAGAGAATGGCAAGAGTGTTCAAAGCTGTCATCAAGGCAAAGGGTTGCTACTTTGAAGAATCTAAAATATATTTTGATTTGTTTACTACATGATTCCATATGTGTTATTTTGTAATGTTGATGTCTGAGCTACTATTCTACAATGTAAAACATTGTAAAAAATAAAGAAAAATGCTTGAATGGGGTGTCCAAATGTTTTAGTGGTACTATATATACCTTTTTCTAGTCATGGCTCATCCTATATAACTACTGCTGTAAACACCTTTTCTACTCGTAACTGTCTACACACCATTCTGTCTACACAAGCAATTTTCAGCACCTGTGATAACATCTGCAAATCTGTGTACGTGACCATTTGATTTGACATAAACCTAACAACTTTTTTTCTTTACAATTTCTTTGTATTCGTAATGTCTAATAATTGTTAGAAGAATGTTTGGTCCAATTTGAATCTTAGGTACTACATTGATTGAATATTATATGAACCCTGTAATTTAAAATGGCCAATTTGGGTGCAATAAATTTGCCTAATTTCTCAGTTCATATTATACAGTATTTGAAGTAGTGTATGCATGCCAGAACAGTGTTTTAGTACTGTTTTGGCTCAGTCTTCAGTGATTGATTGTCTGGAATGTTAGTTATGCAGGACGGAGCGTCTGATGGGCTGGGTATGGATTTCAAAGGCAGGAACAGAATGGCTGAACCCTGCAGTGAGGATTATCAATCCTCCTGAAATGTTTCATGTGAAATACTTCCTATCCAATTTGAAATCTCTCTTTCTCTGCTCCTCCCAGTGATTATGAACTCTCCCACTGGTAAGCTGTGTATCATTACCTTGACACGCTTTTGAAAAATCTTGAGCTTCATTTGATAAGCCTTTGCAGCGGTGCACTTGTCATTTTCCGCAGGAATTAAAAGACAAATATCGAAGCCTAAAAACACGGCACTGTGTTTGCACTTCCTCTTCAGATTTATTTTACGTCTCCTAGGGTTGAGTCCTCGGAGATCCGCGTGCACAACTCCAAATGTTCATGTCAAGATCTTATTGACGTCAATGCATGATGTAGGATTCGCCCCTACAATCCTCCGATTACCTCTGTGCTGTAACCTATGAATTTTTTTCCTTTTTTTTCCCTTTTGTGTTGCCCTTTTGTAGTGCTAGAGCGGTGACCCATCACAGCCATCTCTGACACAGAGCCAAGTTGTCATGCTGCAGCATCGGGGTGTAAACACTGGTATAGCTGGAGGATATACAGTGCCTTCAGAAATTATTCACACACCTTGACTTTTTCTACCTTTTTTGTTGTGTTCCAGCCTAAATTAAAAATGGATTAAATTGCGATTTTGTGTCACTGGCCTGCACGCAATACCCCATTAAACTGTAATGTCTTTAGTCAATAAGTGTTCAAACTCTTAGCCTAAAGAAGTTCAGGAGTAAACATTTGCGTAACAAGTCACATAAGTTCCATGGACTCACTCTGTGTGCAATAATATAGTGTTTAACACCTCATCTCTGTCCCCTACACATTCAATTATCTTTAAGGTCCATCAGTCGTGCAGTGAATTACGAACACAGATTCAACCACAAAGACCAGGGAGGTTTTCCAATGCCTCGCAACGAAGGGCACCTATTGGTAGATGGGTAAAAATGAAAGGCGCAGACATTGCATATCCCTTTGAGCATGGTGAAATTATTAATTACATTTCTGGATGGTGTATCAATACACGCAGTCACTACAAATATGCAGGCGTCCTTCCTAACTCAGTTACCGGAGAGGAAGGAAACCACTCATCGATTTTTACCATGAGGCCAATGGTGACTTTAAAACAGTTAGTTTAATGGCTCTGATAGGAGAGAACTGAGGATGGATCAACAACATTGTAGTTACTCCATAATACTAACCTAAATAAGAGCGAAAAGAAAGCCTGTACAGAATAAAATATTCCAAAACATTCATCCTGTTTCCAATAAGGCACTAAAGTAAAACCGTAAAAATTGGTCAAAGAAATTAACTTTGTCTTGAATACAAAGCATTATGTTTGGGGCAATTCCAACATACCACTCTTCATATTTTCAAGCATGGTGCTGGCTGCATTGTGTTATGGGTATACTTGTCATCTGCAAGGACTAGGGAGTTTATTAGGATAAAAAGAAACGCAATAAAGCTAAGTACAGGAAAAATCCTAAAGGGGAAACCTGGTTATTTGCTTTCCAACAGACATTGGGTGACAAATTCACCTTTTCAGTGTGACAATAACCTAAAACACAAGGCCAAATATACATTGGAGTTGCATACCAAGATGACACTGAATGCTCCTGAGTGGCCTAGTTAGTTTTGACATAATTTGTCTTGAAATCTATGGCAAGACTTGAAAATTGCTGCCTAGCATTGATCACCAACAAAACTTGACAGAGCTTGAAGAATTTTTAAAACAATAATGTGCAAATATTGTATAATCCAGGTGTTGCAAAGCTTAGACTTTACCTAGAAAGACTCACAGCTGTAATCGCTGCCAAAAGTCATGTTTTGACTCAGGGGTATCAATATTTATGTAAATGACAGAGTTCAGTATTTCATTTTCAATACATTTGCGAAAAAAAAAAACATGTTTTCACTTTGTCATTATGGGGTATTGTGTGTAGATGGGTGATGGAAAAAAATGTAATCCATTTTGAATTCAGGCTAACACAGCTAAATGGGGAATAAGTCGAGGGATATGAATACTTTCTGAAGGTACTTTAGCCCCACCTATCATGTGACAGTGTTAGCACTTAGCAAGCTGTGTGGCTGCTTGACAGCTCAGGGCGCTAGAAGGATATAGGTGGTTATTCAGGGTTTGGCATGACTTAATAATTTGCCAACGGTCCCACATGAATTTATAGCAGGTTTTAGTGACTGGAAAGGGTTAAACCTCTCCATACATAACTAGTTTATAAGGCTTATGTGAATGATTGTAGATGTGTCCTAGCATGTATGCCTTGTTGTCCACTATGTGCTTCAACAATTCCTGTCAGTATAGCTGCTGGGGCCCTTGGGTCAGACTCGTTACCATAGTAACATAGATTTGCCTTGGAGATAGTGCCCTTCCTGACCCATAATTCGCTTAGACGTTCACAGATCTGAAGGGTTTGACAGGGACACCCATAGAGAGCCCAAGCCAGGGTATCCATCAGACAGTAGCGCTTCACCTCGGGGTCAAAGGGTATGATGACAGTAAGGGGGCTATGTAGGCCCGTGTGTGGAGATGCCAACTCAACAATATTCACCCACATCCATTCTGACTGTTGTCAAAGATGGTTCTGAGTGTGGATGGATGTGAGTGTACTGTATGTGGATGTGTGTGTCTCATTTTAAAAGTGTATACAGCATATAGATGGTCCCGTGTGGGTAATAGTGTCTGCTAAATTACTCAAATGTATATGGAGCAACCGAAATAGACGTTTTGACATTTAAATAAGATTATTTCTAAGCTGGTACCCCACTAAAATGGTCTTTTAGCTATTTTATCCATGCTGAGATGTGCTGTCATTTCATATAAGCCCAGGCTCTTAGTCATGTCCCAGCGTTTTGAAGGCATCCTAAAATAGCTGGATCTGATGCAGTTAGTGCTGCAGTGCCTTCACTTCCTGCATCAATATATTTACTGTAAACACGACAGCCTCAAAACAAGTTCTATCATGTTTACCATCTGCATGAATTTGAAATGATGTAACGTGTTGGTGTCTGTATCCTGAGATGAAAATCGGCTGTATTGGCCTGGTAGCCATGTCTGTTTCTGCTTAAGCTACCATCTCTGTTGTGCGGCATGACGACAACATGTCAGAGGAGTTGGCTAAAGCACAAACGGATCTAGCCACCAGGCTAACGCTTTATGGCTTGGTCATGTAATAATGAACATGTAACTGATCGGCTGACTGACTATTTGATTGACAGGTGAGGACTTTGAGGTGGTGCAACAGGAGATCATCATGATGAAAGACTGCAAACACTCCAACATTGTGGCCTACTTCGGCAGCTATCTCAGGTAAGACTGGCATACTGGTAGATCAGGTATGGATAGACAATACATCTCTCTGAAGTTGGACTCAAATAATACAGCTATTTCATGCGCTTATTTTGAACCTAAGCTTGTCACCTGCCTTCTCGACTTTTGGACGACGACTCCCGTTGTTAGGGCGGAGACATGAGCATCTCGTCATTATATACAGATCTCTGGTGTAAATGGATAGGTGCACAGAAGGAGCGAATGAGACGAGACCAAAAAGACAACATGAGAACAAGTGGAAATGCATACAAATAAATGTGATTCTTGCGATACAGGCATTTGGAATATCGCCCAAAAACATTAGATTCAAATGAATTAGATGTATCGCCCAGCTCTAGCTTTGAGTCTTGCGTTCCCAGTCTTGCTGACTTGTGGTCTGTTGAGAGTGATATTGACAGTGAGTGTATCACTTCTCTTCTCCAGGAGGGATAAATTATGGATCAGCATGGAGTTCTGTGGAGGAGGATCTCTGCAGGATATTTATCATGGTAGGACACACACATTCCCACACTCACTAACTCGCTCACACTGTGGCGACCTATGCATTCACCCATGCTCACAGTCACCCTAACAGAATAGCTGTGTTTTCATCTAAAAACAGACCATGAAGCACAATAAATGAAAGCTTGTTGCAATCAATATCCACTCTTTTCACTCACACACTTAAGCCAGCTAGCCAGCACAGTAAATAGCACTCTAAGTGAATCAACTGGTGTTGAACTCTAAATTGTGTATGAATTGCTTGATACACATTGGATAGCTCTTAAAGTCTTTCCTCATCTCTTCCTCCCTCCTGTCCAGTGACTGGGCCTCTGTCTGAGTCTCAGATTGCGTATATGTCACGGGAAACCCTTCAGGTAGGTTTTTATCCCTGCTGCCAGTGCCATGTGACTCTATGGGTCAGATTGAATGAGAATGTGTTTTGTTGTTTCTTTCCTTACATACAGGGTTTGTACTATCTCCACAACAAAGGCAAAATGCACAGAGACATTAAGGTAAAGCCACGTCAGTGATAGTGATACGCATGCTTTCGAGTAGAGACGATTGCCTTTCACTCCTTACTGATCTTTGCAAAAAATATCTCTGAAATGTTGATGGTATTTTTTGCCTGACCCTATTACTTTTCCTCATAGGGAGCAAATATTCTATTGACCGACAACGGCTATGTGAAACTAGGTAAGGCCACGGACAACCACTACTTACCCCTCACCAGACATGTCAGTTTCCAAAGCCTCACCTTGAGTACCTATTAGAATGAGATCTCAGAATACATCTGATCTTTTGGCTCATTTTTCTCCCTCCTTAGCTGACTTTGGTGTATCAGCACAGATCACTGCCACGCTGGCTAAGAGGAAGTCCTTCATTGGAACACCATACTGGTGAGCTTCTCCCCTCAGTGTCATACTCTGGATAGACTCTGACATGATGTTATGGTTAATTGACTTATTGTGACAGACCATTCATATATCTCTGGACAGTGTTATAATTGTATTTGATTGCCTTGAATGATTGTTGGTCTATGCCTGATAAGTACTGTTTTTTTCCTTTTGTCTCTCTCTTTTCGCCTCGCTGCCTCCCTCCTCATCCTATCAGGATGGCTCCAGAGGTGGCAGCCGTGGAGAGGAAGGGGGGCTACAACCAGCTGTGTGATATATGGGCCGTGGGCATCACAGCTATCGAGCTTGCCGAGCTGCAGCCTCCGATGTTCGACCTGCACCCTATGAGGTGAGTCTGTGTGTAGGGGAATTAAGCCTTATGACTCTGATGCTGGATATTTATATAAGCAATAATGCACGAGGGGGTGAGGTATATGGCCAATATACCGCGGCTAAGGGCTATTCTAAGGGCTGGATACAGCCCTTAGCTGGGAATATTGGCCATATACCACAAACCCCCAGGGTGCCTTATTGCTATTGTAAACTGTTTACCAATGTACTTAATTTTTAAGTTAATGTTTTGTTATACCCAGGGCTCAAACCACCCAGTGTATAATGTACTTTGTTCTAGAAACCAAGTCTGTTTCCTTTCTTCCTAGGGCCCTTTTCTTGATGACAAAGAGTAATTTCCAGCCACCCAAATTGAAAGACAAAGTGAAATGGTAAGTGTTCACCTCTCCTCTGTGAATAGTGAGGAAAAGGTTTAATCCTCAGTTTAACAGTTTTCTCTTCATATTATAAACATAAATGCTCTGACATCCATCTTTTCTTCTATGAAGGGGAAATAATTTCCATCATTTTGTCAAATTGTCCCTGACGAAAAATCCCAAGAAGAGGCCAACAGCAGAGAAACTATTACAGGTACTCCCAGTCTAGAGGGCAACACTCGATATGAGTGTCTGTCACGATATGAGTGTCTGTAGGCTGTGACCTCGCGTCCCCTTCCTGTGTCCACAGCACCCGTTTGTGTCACAGCCTCTCAGTCGAACCCTGGCCATCGAACTGCTGGACAAATCCAACAACCCAGACCACACCACATACAACGACTTTGACGATGACGACCCAGAACCAGAGGTAGAGTCACCCTCCACCCTAACCTACAACTCCAACCTCTCCCTCTCTTCAGGTTTCTCAAATCTAATAGCAGGATAAGACTGACACCTGTCCTCATTGGTCTCTAAGCATTTAGTTTGTACAATCATGCTGATCTCTTAACTGTCAGAGTTCTACGTCTTTCCTCTCTCGTTCCTCCCTCCTCCATTACCCCTCTCTCTGCTCTTCTTCCTCCTCTTCCTCAGTTTAAATATATGGGCCACTTCCTTCCCGTCACCCCAGGTGCTCGGCGAGCACCTCGCTTTGCCATGCGCAAGAAGGTACCAATGTGGCCTGCATTCCAACTGCACCAGTACCACTGTAATCAGTACCTGTAGAAACAGAGCTAACTAACACCGTTCTGTGTGTGGTCAGATAGACTGGACTGGGTCTTGTCATTGAACCTTGCTTATGGAGTTGCTGTTACTTCATTTGTTAAATGTATCTGCATGTGGGATTTTGAAGAGTGTTTTTGGTGCGTTTTAGGCATGAATAGGGGCACAGTTAAACTGTGAGAATAAGTTCAGATGGCATACTACATGTAACACTTTGGAAAAAATGTCTCGCTCTCACACACCCTGTGTATATACATGTGTTTGTTACATACTGTACATACCTTCTATTTTGTATGTGCGTTCGTTTGTTAAAGCTAATGTTAACAAGCTTGTGATTTGTCTAGCTAGGCCAAGGGGGTGTTTAGTGCATAAACATATAGAAACTAGAACTTGATTGATATGCTAAGGTGAGGTCAAACTGAGGTGCCGTTTCCCACCTGGCCAAGAGAAACACTTATGTGAGAATGCTGTTCATTGACTACAGCTCAGCGTTCAACAGCATAGTGCTCACAACGCTCATCACGAAGCTAAGGACCCTGGGACTAAACTCCCTCTGCAACTGGATCCTGGACTTCCTGACGGGCCGCCCCCAGGTGGTAAGGGTAGCAAACAACACATCTGCCACGCTGATCCTCAACAAGGGGGCCCCTCAGGGGTGCGTGCTTAGTCCATTCCTGTGCTCCCTGTTCACCCACGACTGCGTGGCCAAGCGCGACTGCAACACAATCATTACGTTTGCTGACAAAGCAACAGTAGGCCTGATCACCGACAAGGATTAGACCGCCTATAGGGAGGAGGTCAGAGACCTGGCAGTGTGGTGCCAGGACAACAACCTCTCCCTCAACGTGAGCAAGACAAAGGAGCTGATCGTGGACTACAGGAAAAGGAGGGCCGAACACGCCCCCATTCACATCAACGGGGCTGTAGTGGAGCGGGTCGAGAGCTTCAAGTTCCTTGGTGTCCACATCATTATCAAACACACCAAGACAGTTGTGAAGAGGGCACAGGAACATCTTTCCCCCTCAGGAGACTGAGAAGATTTGGCATGGGTCCCCAGATACTCAAAAGGTTTTACATCGGCACCATCGAGAGCATCCTGACGGGTTGCATCACGGCCTGCTCGGCATCTGACCGTAAGGCGCTACAGAGGGTAGTATGTATGGCCCAGTACATCACTGGGGCCAAGCTTCCTGCCATTCAGGACCTATATAATAGGCGGTGTCAGAGGAAGGCCCTAAAAATGGTCAAATACTCCAGCCACCCAAGTCATAGACTTCTCTCTGATACCGCACGGCAAGCGGTAGCAGAGAGCCAAGTTTAGGTCCTAAAGGCTCCTTAATAGCTTCCACCCCTAATCCATAAGACTCCTGAACAATGAATCAAATGGCCACCCAGACTATTTACATTGATACATCTTTTGACACGTCTTTTGTTAAGTACCTCTTTTGTTCTCTATTGGTCCTCAAGCAAGGGGAGGCTGATGACATCACGACTTCCCAACAAACCTACTCCTTGAAGTTTGCAGTTGTCCCAAAAAATGTTTTACACTTCAGTGTGTGTAATTGACTGTATTTGCACTTGGGGTATCGCTTTTCAACAGGAAAGGTAAAAACCAATCACTGAAGAATGTATTATAAGTATGTTATGTGTAAATTAGTATGTGTTTGGTCTCAGAAGACTGGTAAATGGAATGTCCACTGATGTGAATTTGAGCTCTCCTTAATCTGCATGTGTTGTTGCTAAGACATCTATTGCTGCCTTGAGTTGCCATGGTTTATTTGCCTGCTTTCAGTGCGGTCTGTCTATGCTGTGTTCTGTTGCTGCCATGGAGGCTGTTGTGACTGGGTCATTGTTCTCATTTTCCCTGACTCACACAGTGTATATATACAAAAGTATGTGGACACCCCTTCAAATTAGTAGATTCGGTTATTTTTGTATAAAATTGAGTACACATCAATGCAATCTCCTTAGACCAACATTGGAAGTAGAATGGCCTTACTGAAGAGCTCAGTGACTTCCAATGTGGCACCGTCATAGGATGCCACCTTTCCAACAAGTCAGTTTGTCAAATTTCTGCCCTGCTAGAGCTGCCCCGGTCAATTGTAAGTGCTGTTGTGAAGTGGAAACCCCTAGGAGCAACAATGGCTCAGCTGCGATGCGGTAGCCAAAACAAGCTCACAGAATGAGACCGCCGAGTTCCTCGGTTGCAACACTCACTACCGAGTTCCAAACTGCCTCTAGAAGAAACGTCAGTACAATAACTGTTCGTCGGGAGCTTCATGAAATGGATTTCCATGGCCAATCAGCCACGCACAAGCATAAGATCACGATGCGCAATGCCGAGCGTCTGCTGGAGTGGTGTAAAGCTTGCCGCTGTTGGACTCTTGAGTAGTGGAAACGTGTTCTCTGGCGTGATGAATCACACTTCACCATCTGGCAGTCCAACTGCTGAATTTAGTTTTGGCTTATGCCAGGAGAATGCTACATACGCCAATTCATAGCGTATTCACTGTAAAGTTTGGTGGAGGAGAAATAATGGTCTGGGGCTGTTTTTCATGATTCGGGCTTGGCCCCTTAGTTCCAGTGAAGAGAGATCTTAATGCTACAGCATACAATAACATTGTAGACGATTCTATGCTTCCAACTTTGTGGCAACAGTTTGGGGACGTCCCTTCCCTGTTGCAGCATGACAGTGAACCCGTGCACAAAGCGAGGTCCATACAGAAATGGTTTGTCGAGATCGGTGTGGAAGAACTTGAACACCTTTGGGATGAATTGGAACGCCTACTGCGAGCCAGGCCTAATCGCCCAACATCAGTTCCCGACCTCACTAATGCTCTTGTGGCTGAATGGAAGCAAGTCCCTGCGGCAATGTTCCAACATCAAGTGGAAAGGCTTCCAGAAAAGTTATTGCCCATGATTTTGGATTGAGATGTTCGACGAGCAGGTTTCACATCATTTTGGTAATGTAGTGTAGGTCAAAGGTCAGAACGGGTTCAGTCCCTTCTCACCCTAAAAATCAGACTGGGTTTGAGACACCTGTAGATTGAGAACATATGAAATATACACGTCTTAGATCTATTATGATCAGCACTCTCCTTTCCCCTCAATGAGAGTGATGTTGAATGTTTTTTTTACCATGTAGTAAAGTTCGCACAGGATTGAATAAGACTACAGTTATTGGACTGAGGAAGACATAATGGGGGGAAAGGTTTTTTTTTGTGCGTGATGATGATGATGATGATCTTGTCTGTTAAGGTCGTACGTTTTGTTTTCTTCCGGACAGTCTCCAGTGTCTGTTCCCCATCGGATTCGCTCCACCAGCAGGAGCACCAGGGAAGGGAAGACGCTGTCTGAGATCAACTGTAAGTTTCTATATGTGTGACTAAGGGCCTGTTTCCCGTACCCAGATCGAGCCTACTCCTGGACTACAAATCATGCTTAGTTTGTGAGTCATCCGGATTCAGTTCAGTCTATGGCTATGGTGTGTTCAGTTTTATCCCAGTCTGCTATTTCTGGCACTGTGCTTAATCTGTGGTTTATGGAGGGACTGGCACATTAAATTCTCTGCGAGTTCATGGTAATCGTACTTTAGTTAACCTCTGTCTGTCAGGATTAACATTGGCATGAGTATAATCTATGTTTTTCAGCTTCCATAGATTAATGGCTCCTCAAACCATGCTGTGAAGGACCACAGAGACACACACACACACACACACACACACACTCCCCTGTTAAAGCACCTCAGCACTCTCACTCATCTATCTCTAACCTGCAGCTGCACAGTTAAATCCTACTAGAACAGCAGTCGACTCCGACAGGTTTGTTTCTTTCTAGAGTACATGGCTGACGTTCCTCTCTCTTTCCCTCCCTCCCTCTTTCTTTGTCTTCTCCCCTACCTCGCTCTCTCCCTCCCCACTCTATAATTGTATCTCTCTCGATCGCTCTTTCTTCCCCCACCCCCAGTTGGCCAGGTGAAGTTTGACCCTCCGCTGAGGAAGGAGACAGAGCCCCATCATGAGCCGGTGAGTGACCTGGTCCTGCAGTGTCCCCCTGATACTACTGTGGCTGAACCCTGTGTGTAGGTGACAACCTTGTGGACAGGCCCCCTTAGTTGAGACTCTGCTACAGTTTTAAATCACGCTCACAATTACTGCATATCTCATCTCAATTCATCCACGTGATCTATCTCCCTGTGTAGCATATTTCTTGACGTTGTCTCCTAGATTTGTCTGAATGCGACTCACACTGGTACTAACCTGCACCTCTTGCTGATGTTTCAGTGCAGGGTTCACACGGGATGCATGGCCACCCCTATTCTCTCCCCTCCACTCTCATCCCTCACTCCCTATCTCTCTTACCCATCCTACCCTCCTATGCTTTAATCCCTTTCTCTGATTGGATGGCATTAACTTTTGAATTAACGGGACTTTCTCATTCTGCCTGCTGAACAGCCTGACTCTGAGCCGTTTTTGGACTGTGCAGAAGAGCTGTACTACACTGCGAGATCTAATCTGGTATTTTCCTCATCTCTCCATTTCTCCTTCTGGGTCCTCTCTCTGCTTCGTAACGCTTAACCGTCCTCTTTCAGTTGGCCCTTTTCCTGTCTCGTTGGTGTTTCTTTTCAGTGTCTACGTTTATTGGATGTCAGTAACTTTGTTCATTTGCGTCTGTGAAGCTGTCTTCGCCTTATTGGCTGGTGTTTTTCGTTGTTATGCCTGTCTTATGATGTTTTTACTGTAAAGCCTCTGGCCACACACCGTGTTAGACCTCACCAGCACATCGAAGGCTCGGGAGGGGGGAGGGGGGAGGGGGGATGGAAGAAAACAACTTCAAGAGGGAATGGAGGGATTAAAGGGATGTCTGGAGGGATTTAGGGTGAGGGATATCTCTGGACAGCATATGGGTGGATGGACCACCTCTTGGGGTAAACGTGTGACTGACTTGGACCCCTGAGGCCGTGGCCTGTTAGAGCGGGACCAGATCAAGCCCTAAGCTGCCATCACTAGCCCCCCACTGTCTGCCCCTGCCCAAATATTATCTCTGACTCAGACCACTGACCCCAGTCACCGTTAAACTTAGACATCTCGTTCCTTTGTCACATATCCATACTGGGGAATTTATTGATGTGACACGAGGCAGCGGGATATGGCAGTTTGTCAGCATGAGTAAGAATATGTTAGCCGAGCTCTCTCCTGCTCAATGTAGTATGGACGTGTCAGTTTGCGGTGCGTTCGCCTGTAGGAGTCCGGGTCGGTCACTTGGCTGTGAAGGGGGAATACGGGTATCTATATCCTCGCTGGGAAATCAATATGTCCACTGAGCTGATGGACCCGCAGTGTCAGCCAATAACAGTGTTCAGTAAAGTCAGCCGCATTGCTGCAGTGCGCACGCACACATACCATGAAGCCCGCCCTTCGCCCATACCTTTGCAGCTAGTTGTGCTGAGATGCCTCTGTATGGCCCCGTGCACTGCTACACCTTCACATAGCGTTGATGGTTTCCATTCATGTCATTCATGTTCATCTAGTCATTGACGGCATGTGTCCTAGCGGTCGGAGCGTTGGGCCAGTAACTGGCCCCGGGGTTGCCGTTGCTAACAGCAGACCCTGGCCTCCGTTCTCCGAGGGTGTCTCGGGGGGAGTTGGGATATGCAACAAAAAAACGTTTCCAGTTCACATATGCGTCCACTTGTACAATAGGAGAAATATATGCAGCCACCGAACGGTTGTTGGTCTACTTGTTGCAGATCCATACTGCATAATACTGTCATATCCCTTAACGTTTATCACACATGCCGTTAGAAACGTCTATCGTAAATCGAAGCTGTGTTTCTCTAAGCAACAGCAGTGGTGACCTCTGACCTGTAGTGTCCTCGGCTCTCTGTGGGCGCTCTGTCTGCCAGCCCCGAGGTTGTTATTCTCACGTAGTCAAGGTCCTGTATGACCTGCTCATGAGTTTCATCAATGTGACCTGGGAGTCACTGAGGTTACACCAGTCTCTGCCTTCTCTCTCTCTAAGTGTTTTTAGGTGTGGTGTGTGTGTGTGTGTGTCTCTCCGCTCTAATATAGTTGATGCCGTACAGTAGGTAACCTCAGCCATGGTAACTTTCCACATTGTGTGTGTGTGACATTGTGTTTCAGAAACAATCATGTCATTTTGATATGTGTATCTCTCTAGGACCTTCAACTGGAGTATGGACAGGAATCTCCAAGCCTAATGGGAGGAAACAAGTAAGTCACTCATTCTGGGTTTTCACTTCTGTTCCTCCCTCTCTCCGCCTTTCCTCCCCCTTCCCTCTCTTCCCTCTCTTCCCCTTGCCTCTCCAGCTCTCCTCTCTCCTTCAGTCAAATCTCCTCACCTCCCCCGATCTCCCTGCCTTGGCCTCCCCCTCTCCTCTTGTCTTATCTGTACAAAGGGATTAGCCCGAGCAGATGGTGGTGTGGTACTGAGAGGTGGCTTCCTGTCAAGAGAAAGGCGTCTGATCATTTATTCATGACACCTTTCCTGAAACGCAGCTCGGCTCAGAAGAAGTGCGCTGTAAGCACTGTGTGTGTGTGAAATGGCAAGAGACAAGACTCGCTGCTGCTTAAACCATGTGTATTTAGAAGGATGTGCTCCATAAACCGGATGGGATGGAATGATAGATGGTGTGTTTTCATAAGTGTTTGGAATAAATCAGGCGAGAGGATATTGAGAAGTCACTCAATACACATCAGATTTGAGGCACGCTGTTATTTGATCCCTGAACAATTGATGTCCACATTCCTTCACCCTTCTCTCACTGGACAGCCTCATAGGGTTTATATTCTCCATTTCGCTGTCATTCACGCCCACCTGCGTACACAAACACTGTTGCCTACACACAGCTGACCTGACAGCTTCATACATCCCCGGTGAGTGTACAGCTTTGAGTAGCTAAGGTCAATGTTGGATGGGTTGTGATGTCCGCTCAGCTGTGATGAAACTCACGTACTCTCACACGCCAACACGCTGAATGTATCGGCTGTGGTTTCCATGTGTTTTTGCCCTGTAGCCTTAAAGAATGCCATGTTAATTTAGGTCAACCCCCCCCCCCCCCCCTTCCCTCTGAGAGGGAGAGCCTTTACTCATGTCATGTGCGATTCTGTCACGGAGTTATTTTCTTCTCTCTTCTTCACTTCTCCCTTGTTCATTACACTCGTTTCCGACAGGAGTCTTCTCAAATCAGTGGAGGAGGAGCTTAAGCAGAGGTGAGTTAGGCCACGCCCCTCCGGGCTCCACCTCCGACCGCTCTGGTATTTGATTCGCTGACGCGCCCTAACCATCCCCCGCCCCCCCATCAGTCAATCAGTGTTAACGCAGGACTAATCCAGCCAATCAGTGTCATGCAGGACTAATCCAGCCAATCAGTGTCACGCAAAGCTAATGTCCTCCGACTGCTGCCGTTATGGTTTGACTCTGCTTTGTTTTGTCCATTGCTGTTCAGTGCTTCCAAACAGGACAGGCTGCGCTGTGTGATCAGACACAGTGCACTTCGATAAAGCATGGCTTATACACTGACTTAATGACTTAGTCTAAGCCTTCTCCAGTTAGTGTGTAGTGAAATCACCAAGCCCTTATACGTAAGATGAGTAAAATTAGCAAAATATAGCATTTAGGTTTAGTTCGCACTATTTCTGTTTGGTTCAGTTCTATAGCCATGTAGTTCTTTAAACTCTACCTTTATTTAGTCTGTTATTTAGTGTGCTAGTAATGTAGTGGAGTTAACTTCCCCCAGTGTCGTCTCCTCCCTGTGGGTGAAAGAGGAGAGCAGCTCTGACTTTCCCTCTTGCTGTGAGTCCCACTGAGCCGCTCTCCCCTCCCCATCCCTCCCCCCCAATC
>NC_042974.1:38942656-38950156 GCF_901001165.1 Salmo trutta | reverse complement strand
CCTTAATCCCTCCTCAAACTGTCCCCATTGACTAGTTGTGCCCCCCAGCCCCCCGAAATAGCGTCTGGCGGCATTGTTGTGCCCTGCAGGTCCCCACCAGCCCTCCACCTCCCTGTTGTTTGGATAGGAAGCCCCCTTATACACACACATACAAACACCGGGCACACACAAACACACACGTGCATGCATGCACACAAACACCACACACACACACACACACACACTCCCTTTGTGGGGGAAAAGAGCTGATAAGCAGGATGACAATAAATAGTCTCGTGCTGGCAGTGACGGAGGGAGGGAGAGAGAGAGACAGAAGGAGGGAGAGAGAACGTCAGAGTGAGGAGAGTGGGTTGACATGGTTGACCCCTTTTAGCAAAAGTATTTGTTTCAGCTGCTATTTTCAGTGTCCCCCTCCCTCCCTATTCTTGGATATCACGATTACATTTACCCCCCCTCCCCCCTCTGAGAGAGCGTTAGAGTAAGAGACGGGGGAGGAAGTTCTATCTACTAGTATGGTAAGTCAGGCTGTTCTCCCTGTCCTAGACCCTACCATCTCTAGGGAACTTTCTGAGGGAGCTCTGGGAGATAGAAGGGATTTGCCCTTGTTGACATAAAGAGTGGGCAAGAGGGAGGGAGAGGGAGAAAAGGATTTGGCATGTGTCCTTTTGTATGTCGGAGACAGACAAACACTTACAGAGGGGATTGTTTACTTCTCTTGGAAGGTTAGATACAGAAGCTAACCTCTCTTCCTCTTCACCTCTCTGCCTCCATCCCTTCATTGCGTGGAGCATCAAGGAAGCGTTATTTTGGGTGTCCTGCTGGGTTGGGATTTGTTATTTTTTTGCCTTGGTCACCTGACATAATGGCATCTTGCTCTTCCCTGTCCCTCTCCCTGTGCTGTGCTGTGTACTGAGTGTGGTTCTGCTTGGAACAGAGCTAATTGAGAGCTCAGGTTTCACTCCTGAACTACAGAGAGAGAGGTGGAAACATGGCTGTGGAAGAGGCAGCAGACTTCCTGACAATAGTAAGTGTTCCCTGGAATTGTTTAAATGTTTGTGTCACTACTGCCTTGTGAGGAGTTGTGAAAGGGGATTGTGGTGAGGAGTTAGTATGGTGTTTCGATTTGATATCCTGGACTGTGAAGAGCTCAGAGGTCACCAGTCCCTGTAGTATAGCCTTGTGGTGTAGCGTAGTGCATGGATACAGGATGGTTACGGGACATAAACATGTAGCTATCTGTGTTGGAGAGGCTGGTTCTCCTACTACAGAGGACATTTTGTTTGTTTGGCATAAGGGTATAAGGGAATAATACTTGTGGCAACACGGGCTTTGTAATTTCCAGTTTGTGTTTGCACTAGAGCGAACTATCTAAAGGATGCTCTTTGTCAGGGATCCAGTGCAAACCAGCTGACCTTGACAGGTAATGTGATAAGGGAAAATCAGATGTGCAGCGTAGAGCATCCTGCTGCTTGCACAGGGAATTTCTTAAGGCTTTGTGGATGGCTTGAATTTGGTGGATAATCTCTCCACTGATAATTGTCCTCTGATCTGCTATACAACTGTGTGCGTGTGTGTGTGTGTGTGTGTGTGTGTGTGTGTGTGTGTGTGTGTGTGTGTGTGTGTGTGTGTGTGTGTGTGTGTGTGTGTGTGTGTGCGCGCGCAAACCACTGTAGCACGGACCTAGAGATAACTTGTTATGGATAGGGGGCAGTATTTTCACGGCCGGATAAAAAACGTACCCGATTTAATCTGGTTATTACTCCTGCCCAGAAAATAGAATATGCATATAATTAGTAGCTTTGGATAGAAAACACTCCAAGGTTTCTAAAACTGTTTGAATGGTGTCTGTGAGTATAACAGAACTCAAATGGCAGGCCAAAACCTGAGAATATTCTGTACAGGAAGTACCCTGTCTGACCATTTCTTGGCCTTCTTTGTCATCTCTATCCAAAACAAAGGATCTCTACTGTAATGTGACACTTTCTAAGGCTCCCATAGGCTCTCAGAAGGCGCCAGAACGTTGAATGATGACTCTGCTGTCCATGGCTGAAAAACAGTAGCGCATTTGATAAGTGGTCGATCTGAGAACAATGAGACGGGTGCGCGCTTGCACATGAAGAGTCCATTTTACTTTTTCAGTCTTTGAACGAAAACGACTCCCGGTCGGAATATTATCGCTATTTTACGAGAAAAATCGCATAAAAATTTATTTTAAACAGCGTTTGACATGCTTCGAAGTACGGTAATGGAATATTTTGAATTTTTTTGTCACGATACGCGTCCGCGCGTCACCCTTCGTTACCCTTCGGATAGTGTCTTGAACGCACAAACAAAATGCCGCTATTTGGATATAACTATGGATTATTTGGAACCAAACCAACATTTGTTGTTGAAGTAGAAGTCCTGGGAGTGCATTCTGACGAAGAACAGCAAAGGTAATCCAATTTTTCTTATAGTAAATCTGAGTTTGGTGAGTACCAAACTTGGAGGGTGTCAAATTAGCTAGCCCGTGATGGCAAGCTATCTACTCAGAATATTTCAAAATGTGCTTTCACCGAAAAGCTATTTTAAAATCGGACACCGTGATTGCATAAAGGAGTTCTGTATCTATAATTCTTAAAATAATTGTTATGTTTTTTGTGAACGTTTATCGCGAGTAATTTAGTAAATTCACCGGAAGTGTTCGGTGGGAATGGCCGGGGGACTTTACTTAGCTCTAGCGACACCTTGTGGCGGGCCAGGCACCTGCAGGCTGACCCCATCGTCAGTTGAACAGTGTTTCCTCCAACACATTGATGCGGCTGGCTTCCAGGTTAAGTGGGCGGGTGTTAAGAAGCGTGATTTGAAGGGTCATGTTTCGGAGGACGCATGACTCGACCTTCACCTCCCGAGCCCCGTTGGGAAGTTGCAGCGATGAGACAAGATCGAAATTTGGGATAAAAAGGGGGTAAAATACAACAACAATATAGCGCCTTCAGGAAGTATTCAGACCCCTTGACTTTTACCACATTTTGTTACGTTACAGCCTTATTCTTTTCTATTCGTCCCTTTTTCAGGACCCTGTCTTTCAAAGATAATTAGTAAAAATCCAAATAACTTCACAGATCTTCACTGTAAAGGGTTAAAAACACTTTTTCCCATGCTTGTTCAATGAACCATAAACAATTAATGAACATGCACCTGTGGAACGGTCGTTAACCTGTCTGGGAACGTGGGAACGTGGGACGCTTGCGAGCGAAATACAAAACCTCATAAATGCTATAACTTCAATTTCTCAAACATATGACTATTTTACACCCTTTTATAGATACCCTTCTCCTGAATCGAACCACGTTGTCCGATTTCAAAAAGGCTTTACAGCAAAAGCAAAACATTAGATTATGTTAGGAGAGTACCCTGCCAAAAAAAATCACACTGCCATTTTCAAAGCAACTAGATGCATCACAAATACCCAAAACACAGCTAAATGCAGCACTAACCTTTGACAATCTTCATCAGATGACACTCCTAGGACATCATGTTACACAATACATGCATTTTTTGTTCGATAAAGTTCATATTTATATATAAAAACAGCATTTTACATCGGCGCGTGACGTTCAGAAAATATTTTCCCTCAAATGCTTCCGGTGAATAAGGGCTACAATTTACAAAATTACTATTCGAAAACATTGTTAAAATGTAATATTGTAATTGAAAGAATTATAGATTTACATCTCGTGAATGCAACCGCATTGCCAGATTTAAAAATAACTTTACTGGGAAATCACACTTTGCAATAAACGACGTGGTATGCTCAGAAAAATAGGCTAGGCGATACATGTTAGCTCCATCTTGGAACCATCTAAAATCAAATACACTATTATAAATATTCCCTTACATTTGATTATCTTCATCAGAAGGCACATCCAGGAATCCCAGGTCCACAACAAATGTAGTTTTGTTCAAAAAGGTTAATAATTTATGTCCCAATAGTTCCTTCTTGTTAGCGCGTTCCGAAGGCTACTCATAATGTACTGAAGCGCGCGGGACTTGTCGTCACGAATGTGCAAAAAAATATATATTTACGTTCGTTCAAACATGTCAAACGTTGTATAACATAAATCTTTAGGGCCTTTTTCAACCAGAGCTTCAATAATATTCAAGGCGGACAATTGCATTGTCTTACTAAACGTTTCGGAACAAAAGGGTTCCCATGGGCACCCGCGTCATAGTAGTAATAGCCCTCCCCCTGTGACCAACTTCCCAAGCCTCTCTTTGGATCAGTTTCTACCATAGAAGACTCAAACCACTTTGTAAAGACTGTTGACATCTAGTGGAAGCCTTAGGAAGTGCTAAATGATTAATAAGTCCCTGTGTGTTTCAATGGCAAAGGTTTGAAGTGATTCCACACATCAGATTTCCATTTCCTGTTAGGATTTGTCTCAGGGTTTTGCCATAGGAGTTCTGTTATACTCACAGACACCATTCAAACAGTTTTAGAAACTTTAGAGTGTTTTCTATCCAAATCTACTAATTATATACATATTCTAGTTACTGGGCAGGAGTAGTAACCAATCGGGTACGTTTTTTATCCGGCCATGCAAATACTGCCCCCTATTCCCAACAGGTTAAGACGCTAACAGCTTACAGACGGAAGGCAATTAAGGTCACAGTTATGAAAGCTTAGGACACTAAAGACACCTTTCTACTGACTCTGAAAACAGCAAAAGAAAGATGCCCAGGGTCACTGCTCATCTGCATGAACGTGCCTTAGGCACGTTGCAAGGAGGCATGAGGACTGCAGATGTGGCCAGGGCAATAAATTGCAATGTCCGTACTGTGAGATGGCTAAGACAGCGCTACAGGGAGTTAGGATGGACAGCTGATCATCCTCGCAGTGGCAGACCACGTGTAACAACACCTGCATCGGTACATCCGAACATCACACCTTCGAGACAGGTACAGGATGGCAACAACAACTGCCCGAGTTACACCAGGAACGCACAATCCCTCCATCAGTGCTCAGACTGTCCGCAATAGGCTGAGAGAGGCTGGACTGAGTGCTTGTAGGCCTGTTGTAAGGCAGGTCCTCACCAGACATCACCGGCAAGAACGTCGCCTATGGGCACAAACCCACCGTCGCTGGACCAGACAGGACTGGCAAAAAGTGCTCTTCACTGAGGAGTCACAGTTTTGTCTCACCAGGGGTGATGGTCGGATTCGTGTTTATCGTTGAAGGAATGAGCGTTACACCGAGGCCTGTACTCTGGAGCGGAATTCTGTGCGTGATTTCATGTAAGACAGGAATATCAGTGTTCTGCCATGGCCAGCGAAGAGCCCAGATCTCAATCCCATTGAGCACATCTGGGACCTGTTGGATCAGAGGGTGGGTGCTAGGGCCATTCCCCACAGAAATGTCCGGGAACTTGCAGGTGCCTTGGTGGAAGAGTGGGGTAACATCTCACGGCAAGAACTGGCAAATCTGGTGTAGTCCATGTGGAGGAGATGCACATGCAGTACTTAATGCAGATCATGGCCAGACCAGACACTGACTGTTACTTTCCCCCTTTGCTCAGGGACACATTATTTCCATTTCTATTAGTCACATGTCTGTGGAACTTATTCAGCTTATGTTGTTGAATCTTGTTATGTTCATACAAATATTTACACATGTTAATTTTGCTGAAAATGAACGCAGTTGACAGTGAGAGGATGTTTCTTTTTTGCTGAGTTTACACACAATACCCCATAATGACAAAGCAAAACACAGGTTTAAATTTTTTTGCAAATGTATATATACTTTTTTTAAATACCTGATTTGCATAAGTATTCAGACCCTTTGCTATGAGACTCGAAGTTGAGCTCAGATGCATCCTGTTTCCATTGATAATCCTTAAGATGTTTCTACAACTTAATTGGAGTCCACCTGTGCTAAATTCAATTGATTGGACATGGTTTAGAAAGGCACACACCTGTCTATATAAGGTCCCACAGGAAGTGTCTGTAGAGCTCCGAGACAGGATTGTGTCAAGGCACAGATCAGGGGAAGGGTATCAAAACATTTCTGCAGCATTGAAGGTCCCCAAGAACGCAGTGGCCTCCATCATTCTTGAATGGTAGAAGTTTGGAACCTCCAAGACTCTTCCTAGAGCTGGCCGCCCGACCAAAGTGAGCAAACGGGGGAGAATGGCCTTGGTCAGGGAGGTGACCAAGAAACCGATGGTCACTCTGACAGAGATCCAGAGTTCCTCTGTGGAGATGGGAGAGCCTTCCAGAAGGACAACCATCTCTGCAGCACTCCGCCAATCAGCCCTTTATGGTAGAGTGGCCAGATGAAATCCACTCCTCAGTAAAAGGCAATTGACAGGCCGCTTGGAGTTTTCCAAAAGGCTCTCCAACCATGAGAAACAAGATTCTCTGGTCTGATGAAAACAAGATTGAGCTCTTTGGCCTGAATGCCAAGCATCACGTCTAGAGGAAACCTGGCACCAGCCCTACGGTGAAGCATGGTGGTGGCAGCATCATGCTGTGGGGATGTTTTTCAACGGCAGGGACTGGGAAGCAAGTCAGGATAGAGGCAAAGATGAACGAAGCAAAGTACGGAGAGATCCTTGATGAAAACCTGCTCCAGAGCGCTCAGGACCTCAGACTGGGGCGAAGGTTCACCTTCCAACAGAACAATGACCCTAAGCACACAGCCAAGACAAGGAGTGGCTTTGGGACAAGTCTCTGAATGTCATTGAGTGGCCCAGCCAGAGCCCCGGCTTTAACCCAATCGAACATCTCTGGAGAGACCTGAAAATAGCTGTGCCGCAACGCTCCCCATCCAACCTGACAGAGCTAGAGAGGATCTGCAGAGAAGCTTGTAGCGTCATACCCAAGAAGACTGAATGCTGTTATTGCTGCCAAAGGTGCTTCAACAAAGTACTGAGTAAAGGGCCTAAATACTTATGTAAATGTCATATATATTTATTTATTTTTCATAAGTTAGCAAACATTTCTAAAAAACACTTTTTCCTTTGTCATTATGGTGTATCGTGTTTAGATGAATGAGGGGGGAAAACGATTTGATCAATTTTAGAATAAGGCTGTAACTTAACAAAATGTGGAAAAAGTCAAGGGGTCTGAATACTTTCTGAAGGCACTTTATATAGTTGTAGCCTATATTAGAGCTGAGAGCACAGCATGTGCAGGTACCAGTGTTTTTGTTGTATTTTTAGGTTAGAATCAGAGGGATGCTCTCGCTAGCCACATTTTCAGCCAATCACATGTCGTCTAACTAAGTGACTCACAGCCTGTGAGTCAAAGATAGGGATGGAAGTCCACATCGAGATGTGTAGCGTAGCCATTTAGATCAATATTATTGAAGGAAGCTAATTCATTTATTTCAATTGACTGATTTCCTTATATGAACTTTAACTCAGTAAAATCTTTGAAATTGTTGTATGTTGCATTTATATTTTTGTTCAGTACACATGTGGTATAGTCACTCATTTCCCTTGCATCCTTTACATTTCA